>NW_022103921.1:6942409-6943600 GCF_000313985.2 Echinops telfairi
TTTCTCCTCCAGATCGTTCATCCAGCCTGTCCTATCCAGACAGGCCTGCGGAGACAACATGCATAAAAACAAGACAGAGCAAAATCTGGTTGCATTTTCTCCAAGACAGATTTGTCCATCCTTTTGGCAGTGCATGGTATATTCAATATTCTTTGCCAACACCATAGTTCAAATACATTAATTCTTCTCTGGGAGTCTTTATTCACTTTCCAGCTTTCCAAGAATATGAATCTCTTGAAAATACCAGGGCCAAGGGAACAGCAAGTCATCTAAAATCCATGGCAATGAGGGCGTAGGATGCCTGGTGGGGTTTGATCAAGTACAATGTAGCCGAGAGGAATTACTCAAACCTGAATGAAAGTCAAACATGATAATTGGACAAGGAGAAAGTAAAAAGAAATAGAAGAAAGAATTAGAAGGCAAAGGACATTTGTAGAGGTCTAAATATAAACATGTACATATGTAAATATATTTATATGTAATGATAGGGAAATAGATCTATGTACATATATTTATAGGTTTAGTATTAAGGTAGCAGACGAACATTGGGCCTCCACTCAAGTACTCCCTCATCACAAGAACACTTTGTTCTAGTAACCTGGCATTTTGTGATATTCACTTTCCCAACACAATCAGTGAAAACAAAATGGGTGCATAAGCAAATGTGGTGAAGAAAGCTGATGGTGCCCAGCAAGACACCAGCCTGTGTGATCATGAGGTGTTGATGGAATCAGATAACTGGCATCAAAGGCCCAGAACAAAAAGTTATATCGATGTGAATTGGGGGAGGGGGAGGGAGTGGAGACCCAAAGCCATCTGTAAACAATTGAACATCTCCTTACAGGAGGGTCACAAGGAAAAGACAAGCCAGTCAGGGTGCAGTATAGCACCAATGAAACATACAACTTTCCTTCAGTTTTTCAATGCTTCCTCCTACCTAACTCCTCCTCCCCCAATTATCTTGACACCAATTCTACCTTACAAATACCACTAGACCAGAGCATGTACACTGGTACAGATAAACCCCTCAGGACCAATAATGAGAGTAGCGATACCAGGAGGGGAAGGGGAAGGTGGGGGGAGAAAGGGGGAACCAATCACAATGATCTACATATAACCCCCTCCCAGGGGGACAAACAACAGAAAAGTGGGTGAAGAGAGAAGTAGGCGGTGTAAGACATGAAAAAAAAA
>NW_022103921.1:6945060-6978569 GCF_000313985.2 Echinops telfairi
GCTTTACACAATTGATGTGTGTATGGATTGCGATAACAGTTGTATGAGCCCCTAATAAAATGTTTTTAAAAATAAATAAATAAAAGCAAAATAAAGAAAAAAAATGGGCTCAAAGGTTTTTGTACTCGTGGAGGTTATAGTTTGGGAATAATTTTGGTAATATAATAGTGAAATTGAGACATACTTGGGAATGGTATAATGTTGGCCCCAAAGGAGCTAACAGAGACTGAGGGCAGTGGACTATTTCCATGGATACCCTTGCACCTGAGGGAAAATCTAGGCACCTAGGTTGCTAACGGCTTGGCTGCAGCTCTGGAAGGAGGACCTGTCTGAGGGCGCTGGGCTCCTTCCCAAGAACAAAAACCTTGACTCTCCTGAGAAGGCAGTTTGTTATGAGAACCTAGTGCTTAGGCTGCTCCCTCGTTCCTTGTGTACTTTGAGAAAGTGCATATGTGCATACTAACCCATGCCTTAGCTAGCTGAAAAAATAAAAGACCGTGCAGAGCAGCCATCTGGGCTACACCCAGTGCAGAGGTGTCAGCCCTTCGCTGGTGTCAAACCGCATTCCCCGGGTCCATGTCTTCATTTCTGCCCCAAGTCATCACCAAATTCAACAGTACAATGAAGACTAATCTGGCCTTAAGAAGCCCTGGTGGCATGGTGGTTACGTGCTTAGCTAAAACCACTCTGTGAGAGGCAGATGGGACCATCTATTTCCACGAGGATGTAGAGCCTTTGAAATACCATCGGGCCACTTCTACTCTGTCTTACTAGGGCTACTCTGAGTTAAAATCAACTTGACAGTAATGTTTTTGTTTGTTCGTTTTGTTTTGGGTCACAATGAATTGCAATCAACTGGACAATAAGCGATCAAACCTCGTCTGGGTGGATAATTGTTGTTAGTTGCTATCCAGTGGATTCCTGCTCTTGTCAGTCCCACATGTGTAGCGTTGAACAGCATCTTAAGATTTTTCAAGATTCTGACCTTTTGAAAGCAGGTCACCAGGCTTGTCTGCCAGTGTGCCTCTGGGTAGGTTCAAACCTCCAACCTCTTGATTAGTCGTGGAGTGCTTAGTAATTTTCGCAACATCTAGGACTCCTTGCGAAGGCAGAAAAGGCCTTGAGAGAACTCACTATAGGCACACAGATTCAAATTAATTCTAAAAACAAATTCCCAAAAGATATACACACTGAAGCCATCACTACTATCCATTTTAATTTTGTATTTAATTTGTGCTATGTTTAGTTTTAGTTGTATAAGAACTATAGCAATTTCTGTGTAGAATAGTGTTGAACATATTACACGTGTGTTTAGGTATCAGTACAATCAAATATGACAGTGCTTCAAAGCTATGGATAACATTTTCAGTGGCTTCTTCCTCCAAAGTGGTGGGCCAAGTCTTTCTTCTGTTTGAATTGTGGTGCTGGAGAAGCATATTGAAAGTATCATGCACTGCTAAACGGTTAGAGCTATCTGTATTGGAAGATGTAAGGCCAGAGCGCTCCTTAGAGGCAAGGCGGCAAGATTTCATCTCACTAATTTGGACATACAAAGGGGTACCCCACCAAAAAAATGGAATTTTTTTCAAAGCTATGTACTTAATGTTTTTTGGGGTTTTTTTTTACAAAACAACCTTATTGCCTTCAAAGTACTCTCTGCTACACTTAACACATTTGTCAAATCTGCAATTCCATTCTTGGAAACATTTTCCAAACTCTGTTTGGATGGCTGACAGCACCTCCCTTTTTTTTTTTTCCTTCGCCTCTTCTATGTTGTCAAATTGCAGACCTTTCGTGTCCCTCTTCATTCGGAGAAACTAAAAGATGTCTCATAGAGCAAGCTCAGGTGAGTTAAGTGCGTGGCTGGTTTTTTTTGCCAAAAACTGGCACACTGAGATGGCTGCGTGAGCAGGTGCATTGTTGTGAAGGCAACACTAGGCCCCTGTCTGCCACACATCAGGCCTTTTTAGTCCCACATTGTTACTGCTAACTTCCCCAATGGTCTGTTGTCGGTCTTTGAGCATGAATTTTGTGGACATTTCTGTCCAGTCGGGAAGTTGATGGACGTCCAGAATGAGATTTGCCATCAATTGGCATTTCACCTTTTAAAAGTGAAAAAAGCCACTCATACACTTAAGTTTTTCCTATAGCACTGTTCTTGTAAGCTGTGTTCAACATCACAACAGTTTCTGTGGCAGGAAACAGGAATTTCATAGCCGCACGCTGTTCTCTTAAATCAGCCATCACAAAAAATGAGGTTCGAGGGAAACTGCTTTTACGAAAAAAATGCACTGTGACCAGAGAGACCCTTCCCAGGTGATGTCACTGGGTGCACTAACTCAGAGTGAGTTGCTGGATGCTCACCTAGTGGGGGAAATACAAAAGCTCTGCCCAGGGGAGCTTTTTCCTGTTTTTTTTTTCAGGGGGGGTGGTACCCCCTCGTATTGTCAGGAAAGACCAGTCCCTGGAGACTGAAGGACATCATGTTTGGTAAAATAGAAGGGTGATGAAAAAGAAGAAGGGTCCCAATGAGATGGACTGACACAGTGGCTGCATCGATGGGCCCAGACTCTGTGAGGCCGGGTTGACTAGAGAAACAAATTCAGCAACACGCATAGGTGCAAGAAAGAGTTTTATATAAAGAAGCAATCGCACATCAAGAAAACATCCCAGTCTAGTCCAACTGATATTCGTTTATAAGTCCCTCATCAGACTCGCACAGCCTCAAGAAATGACACAGAATGCAGCAAGATCACAGGTTGGTGGAGGCACGTTTGAGTGGATCCAATGCTTTTCAGGTCTGAGTAGCCTGCCAGCAGGAAGATGAAGGCGGGGGTGGAGGTGGGGGGACAGGGGGGGAGTTGCTACGCCCACAAGGAGTCACCATCAGACTGTGACCTGAATGACAGGTTAAACTTCACCCCTGCACTTTATTTATCTTCAAGTTGATATGAAATTATTGTACTACCACACAGGCATAGGAACAACGGTGAGGATGATGCAGGACCATACAGTGTTTCATTCTGTCGTGCATTGGCTGGCTATGGGTCAGAGCTGATTTGATGGCACCTAACAAGAACAATACAAGACTTTTAAGTCAACATTGAGTATCAGCATGTTTTTCCTTAAAAAAACTTTCTATTGTGATTTGGTAGAAAGTTTACATTGAAAATTAATTTTTCATTCAACAACACACATTTCGTTTCATAACACTAATTGCAATGCCCACAATATAATAGCACTCACGCCTTTTCTTCCTTGTGTTACCTTCTTCTTTTCTCTCCCTTCCTGCCTTTTGAACTTTATCTTTCGGAAAATACAGCCCTTTGCATCTCTAATAACTGATATAATAGTTTTATAAACCAGGAACCAAGCTCCGTGTATTAGAGTCGATGCTGAATCATAGCAGCCCTCTGTGGATTTCCCAGACTGTGAGTGTTCATGGGGGCAGAAAGCCTAGGGTCTCTCCCACCAAACTGCTGATGGTGTCAAACTGCTGACCATGCAGACCACAGCAGAACACGTAACCATATCGCCACCAGTGCTCCTTAGGCTGGTGCTCCTTTGGCTGAAAGGTGGGCCCCCCGGGGAGAATTGAGTTCCAGGCTTGAAGGGTAACTAAGGGCTGTCGTCTCAGGGGTTATACCAGTCATTATCAGACCAGTCAGTCTGGTTTTTCTTAGGGTCTTGGGTTTTGTTTTACATCTCCTCCCATTCTACCCATGACCTTCTATTGTGATCCAGAACAGTCAGTAGTGGTAATCAGACATCGTCTAGTTCTTCAGGGTTGTGGAGTTTGGGGTGCAGGTGGTCTGTTTGTCATTTGGACTAATCGTTTCAGTGAATCATATTTTTCCATTTTAAAGGGGAATTCCAAAGATTATTTACGAGAGCTGAACTAAGATTTTTAAAAAGCAAAGAAATGGAGACCAAGGCATTCGGTGTTGATTCCTAGCGAAAGGCAGGCAGCCATCTGTATCCTGGCTTGTCATTTGAAAATTTGGTTTACAAGGTGTTGCAACAGAATATTTTAGAGATTTTGAACAAAGGATAACATTTAAAAATTCCCGTGCTACTATGAAAATTCCAGAAAACTATTCACAAGTTTATTTCTGTAAAGAAAATGGGCAAAAAACAAGGGCCAGATACAGGATATGACAACAGCAAACAGTGAAGGGAAATTTGAATTGCAGGAATGCCTGGTAAACTCTCCCCAGTAGGAAATGGCGCTGTGCATCCTAACACCAGTTACTGGACAAATACTTGGAATTTCCAGAGATGACCACGAAAACATCAGTAACGAAGTGATGTGTTCTTTTTTAACTCTATTATGGAAATTTTCTAGTGTGCCCCAAAGTACAGAGACTCGTAGCTAGAAGTCCTGCGCAACCATCTTATTTTCTTTATATTTCCCGTTCCCCTTTACGCGGAAACAGGTTCCAAGTGTCACACCCTTAAAAATGTCAGCGCACATCTCTAAAAGCTGGCTTGTTTTGTTTTTTGCATCTTCACTCTGGCTTGCTCCCTACACTTCCTCTCGCGCTTTAACCCCGACAGGCCTTGCAAGGCCAAGGCCACGTCTCGCTCCGCCCCCCCTCCTGCGGAAGCTCACTCCCCGCGCGCTCCCGCCGGCCGCGCGCGCTCCCGCCGGCCGGCGCGCTCTTGCGGTCGGTAGCGCGAGGCGCCCCGCCCCGAGAGGGCGGAGCCGGGCTCGGGAGCGCGCACGCAGTGCGTGGGCTCCGAGCTCGCTCCGGAGTCTCCGGCAGCGCTTTGGGGAGAGACGAGCTCCGTGGGCCGCCATGTTCTCCGCGGTCTTCCGGGCGGCAGCCGCCGGTCTGGGCGCCCCGTGGGTAAGAAGGACCGCGCCGCGCTCGTGCTGTCCGCGGCCGTGCTTCCCTGGGTTCTGGGCGCAGAGGGTTCTGGGCGCGGCGCGGCCCGGCCGGGAGGGCAAGGGCACGGTGGCCTTCGCCGCGTCCCCGTGACTGGCGCCGCTGCCCCCAGCGGACGGAGAGCGTCGTCCGGGGAGACCGGGACCGGGTCGGGCGCCCCGCCACACTGGGGGCTTGGCCGGTGTGGTGCAGGAACGGTGCGAGAGGAGCCCCGGGGGGTCTGGCCGACCCCAGTCCCAGAAGCAGCAGGCAACCTGCATATCCAGAGCAGTGGACAGGTGGCCGCATGCTCCAGCGCACTCTCCAGGCTGCAGGCTCGGGCTTACGTTCGTTTTTTAACACATTTTCAAAACCGCATGCAAGCATTGCACAGCGCTGTGCTCGGCTCTGGGCTGCTAACTGCAAGGTCGATGGTTCAAACCCATCAGCCTCGGAAAACCTACTCGGTGGGGTTTCACTTGACCTTCGGTGTGTTTTTACAGTCTTCATTTTTGTCTTCGTAAGAAGGTGAAATAGAGTTCTTGTGTCTTGGATAGACTGAATTCGGGACTTTAGTAGAGACTTAAGACCCGAGTTTGGACTGCGGTTTGTGTTTGGTTCGCCACCTTTTCTTGGCCTTGTAAAACGGCACTATTCCGATTTGTAGTTTATCATTATTGGAGGGCTGCTGGACCGCAGGGAACAGTGGAAGTAAGATTTGTTGACCACTTTTTATGTGCCAAGCACTGTGAAATATTTACATTCAACATCTCGATAGGACATTGGTATTCCCATGAGTTTGGCCCTATGTCCTCCATGGTGTAGATGAGGGATCTTAGATGTGATATAATGGTAAAATATATTAGATACATGCGTGAAAAAGCAAAACAAAACTTGCTCTTAGTGGGACCAGGGTGACTTCATGCTTTGTAGGGTAGGGATTTTCATACTGTGATCTTTCAGAAACAAATTGCCAGGCCTTTCTGCTGACTTGCAGAGTGGTGTGCCGGGGCCACTGAGCTGGGGAAATTGGACTTACAGCAGTGGAGCCCAGTGCCGTTGGCCTGAGGCTTACTGGAGTGGGGTGCCTCTGGGGACTGAATTCACAGAGCTGCGTTTGCTGACCCAAGGAGCTTTGAACTGTGCACCTTTGAGTTGAGGTTTACAGCAGAGTGGTATGCCCCTTTGAGCATTTCTTAGCAGACTTGAAACTTTTTAATACCTTAAGCATTGCTCACTGGCATTATAATTTGTTAACTTCCTTAATAAACCCTTTAATCATAAATTTTGTCTTGAGTTTTTGAATAGCCATTGCAATGGATATGACTACCCAAAGAACTAAAATAAGAACATTCTTTCAGGTAGTGCACTAACTGTTAAGGTAAAGTGTATCTGAGATGAAATAGAGACGTGAGCAGAGGCCACATATTGGAGCTTCTCACATGCTACACTGAAGAATTCGACTTTCTCGGAGAGGCAGTGAAGAGTTTTAAGCAGCAAGGGGACAGATCAGGTTTCTGCTATTGACGAGACCGACATGGGATGGGCTTGATAGGCGCTTGAGTCAGGGAGTCGAAGGTTAAGAGACTTGCAGAACCGTAGGTGAGAGATGGTGAAAATCAGAATTTGTCTATAGTAGAAAGGATGGAAGCAAGATAAATCCATTCTTGTTTTGTAATGGCTGATGAATCGATTCTAACTCAGCGTGAGCCTAGCACAGCAGATCCTGAGATGCCAGCCTCACCGTGGCTATACATGCGCCTGTTGTGGCAGCTGATGTGTCAGTCCATCTCATCGAGGTTCCTTTCTTTTTCACGGGCTCTGCCAAGCCTGATGTTCCTCTCCAGTGATTGATCTCTCCTGCTAACGTGTCCAAAGGATGTGAAACAAAGTCTTGCCATCCCCTTGCCTCTAAGGAACATTCTGGCTGCCCTTTTTCCTGGACAGATTTGTACTATCTCTTGTCAGCCCCTGGTATATTCCGTATTCTTGAATATTTATCAGGCTAAATTAAAAAGCAGTTTTAACTGAAAAAGTAACGTTAGGTAGTGGTGGGAATTTTTAATTAAGTTTCATGTCTTACAACTTATTTTTTGTCCTTTCTTATAAGCATTACCTGATATGCATGCAGTATGTGTATAATTTGTTGAATTGATGAATAAGTTTAGTTTTTTATTTCACAAGTAATACATTCTAGAGAAAAAAGAATACAGGCAGTCCCCATTTACAAATACACTCTATTCTTAAATTGAATTTGTACATAAGTTGGAACAGTTAGGTACTGTGTTAGGTAGGGTTCTCTAAAGAAACAAAACCAGGACAGGTATGATTATATATAAATGAAAGGATAGATTTATACAGCAAGAAGGAATATAATGGCCGATCGTCCACACAGCAGTACAAAAGGCTCAGTTCAACTCACTTTCATCAAACAGTTAAAAGGTCCTTCAACTCACTTGGGCTGCTGGTCCAAAATCAAGGAAGCAGACCTTGGAGTCTGCCCTCAGGCGAGACAGGCAAACTGCCCATAGGCAGCAGACAGCAGGGTGGGGCATCAAGATGTACACACAGCAGACAGTACGCACCAGCAGCCTGGCAAAGCAGGTCTTGATGGGACCTCAGGTTGGCATTTTATTTCTATGAACTATTCTTAGAAGAATTGAGCATTGCCTATATCCATATACTTTAATTTGGTTACAATTACCCATTAGTATAATTTCTGTTATTTTAATCTGTAATGCTCCTTGGCTGTTCGTATATCTTTTCTGTATTACACTTAACTACATTTTATTTGCTAATTCTCGTATTGTGTTTTTGGGGAAAGCACTTGTGTTTCTTTAATTTGAATGAACATTTGTATTTAAAATATTGATGGTTCTTTACTTGGAACACATTTATAAAATCTTTCCTAAAGTTTATTTGGAAATTTAAGAAAACTCAAATTTCTGTACTAAGTATTCAGGAAAGCCTATGTATGACTCTGGCCATTTAAGGAGGAGGAACTTTTGTGGCATAGAGGTTATGCATTGAATTGGCATCCACAAGGTCAGCAGTTTGAAACCACAGTTCTTGGATGAAAGAAGAGACTACCCTCTCTTAAAAGTGTTACCCTCTCTTAAAGTCTTGGAAACCCACGGGAGCAGTTCTAGCATTCCCTACAGGGTCCTTATGAGTCAGAATCGACTCGGTGGCAGTGAGTTTGGGTTGACTTGTATAGGAAATGCTTTTTTCACTTTTTCTTTTGAACTTGTGTTTCTTCATCTGGAGGAAAATAGAAGGTTATATTAATACCTAAGAGCCAGGATTGCTATGATTGCTACGTGAGTTAAAGTATTTTTACCTATGTAGTATATTTTTAAGTTTATTGTGCAATATCTGACACAGAATAAGCATTTGTAATTTATCATGCTCACCCTGGGATTAGATTTCACTTGTTTACTATTAATACATCAACTACTTAATTAAAATGTATTGGAATTTTTATCTTTAAGCATTTTTAAAAATGTGAAAATACATACTGTGAGAATATCATGGACACTATCTTCTTGGGGAACTTTTTTATTTCTTTGCCTAACTTTGCCCCAACACATAGATTCCCAAACTTATTTGATGTGCTACCGCTTTTCAGAAAAAAACCCCAAAAACTCAGCCACCCCCTTGGCAATGAAAAACTTTGTACTCTAGTCCTCAATTCACTATCAAGTATACCGTAGGTACCTATTTTGCAAACCTGTTCTCCCCCACTCTCCAATCACCAACCATTCCAGTCCCCGTCCCCACCTCCCCCAGTGGGGTGTCATCTCCCACTTTGAGGAAAATTCCATTATCTTTTAATTCTATTTTCCCATGAACTTTTAAAGTCCATTGTACACCTTGGGGACCATCTGTAAATGTTAGGTAGCAGCTTCGGTTGGCTCCTAAATGAAGGAAAAGCCGTTTTCAGTGGCCTGATCCTAGCCTTGTTTGTTTGGCTCGCTAGGTGACTGCTTTTGTTAGTTTTGTCCTGTAGCTCCCTTATCCTTGGTAAGTGCTTCTAGCTGGATGTGCCCTTCCATTGTACACTCTGATAGAACTGAAAGGTGAGCCCAGTTGGATACTACTGTGTGAGCAACAGTAGAAATGCTAGGAAAGAATAACAACTCAAAATTCACACTCCCTGCCATTGAGGGAGTTCTGACTCATAGATCGACCCTACAGGACAGGGTAGAACTGCCTTGTGAGTTTCTGAGACTCTTAACTCTTGACAGTTTGGAGAGCCCTGTTTTTCTCCTTGGGAACAGCTGCTGGTTTAAACGGTTGAACTGCTGGTTAGCAGCCCAACATGTAACCACTACAGTCGGACTCACCAAAGCTCATTAAAGGTCCCCCTTCCCCTTTTGTAGGTGAAGTGGGTGGAAAATTAATTTTTTTTCTTGGATTTATTAATGTTACTACTGCAAATGATAAACACAAAAGAGATGTAGAAGGTGCATAGGACTTCGATCCAGAGGGCTTGAACTGAAGATCTGTTTCTGTCATTGTAAGGCAAGCTACTGTTAATAAGTATCACTTGTTTCTTTAAATGGAAATAATAACTAACCATAGGTTATTATGAATCTGTAAAAAGTTGTATTTAAAATAAGTATTTTAAATATGTTTAAAATAAGAAAAGTAAGTGCTTAAAATAAAGCCACTCTGGTTTACTGCCACTGTGCCCCTCGCTGTAAGTCCTTGTCCCATCTGAGGCATTCTGCTGAAAGAATAACCTAGCATGGTCATTATAGGAGGACATTGTTATTAATTCTAAAACTCTTCCATTGATATTCACTGAGGCTATTAACATTTCAGAGTGTAATGGGAAGGAGCAAAAACTCAATTTACTCTTCAAACCTAGTTAAAATTTTATCTAGTTTTAACATTATTTCTTTTTTTCCCCCCTCCTCCCCCTTAACATTATTTCTGAAAGACTCTTTTGCTTATGTAAAATCGAATCCGAGTGGGCCATCAATCAGTGTAAAGACACTGATTAAAAATTCCAATATTTTGTTATTCATTTAACTAGCTATTACAAATTAGTTTAAATATAGATACATTTTTTAAAAACATAAACAAATCAAACCCACTGCCATTGAGTTGATTCCCACTTAACGATGCTACATAGGGTTTCCAGTCTGTCTTTATGGGAACAGATAGCCTCATATTTCTCCTGAGGAGCTGCTGGTATGTTTGAACTTCTTACCGACAGCTCCACTCGGGATCCTTGAAGTATTTGGTGCTGACATAAGTCAAATCGCTCTCTTTTAGTTTTAGTTTTTATTGTCTTCTATTATCAATACCTTTATAAATCCTTATTTTTCTCATTGTCTTTGGAATAAGACACTCCATATGAGCCTGTACACATACATATATCATCATATTCATAAATAATACAAATGGTAAAATACACATCATAAAAATATACTCTGACGATGAGCAGTTGAATTATGTTGGTATTTTGCCTGTTGCGGTAATAACTCCACTTATGGAAGGTAACTTAAGTGTTATCCTTATGATTGGGGATGGTGATTATAGTCAGAAAATTAATGAGAGTCGCCTGTGTAGTGCTTTCTTTTTTATTTCACCTCATATTTTGTTGTAACATTTCATTGTTTCCCAAATCTGCCTTTCTGCTTTAGTTTATTAAAACAATCAGTGTTTGTGTCCAAGCTGGCAAGCAGCTGAAGCCCCATGATTCAATTTTGAAAAAACTTAAGCTAATCTTTTCACTGTAGATTTTAAAACATTTTTATTTTGTTTTAGGTGAAAATTTATATATCAAATTAATTTTCCATTCAGCAATTCATATAAATTTTGTCTTGACATTGTTTGCAATCCCACTATATAACAGCTCTAATGGCACTATCAGGTAAGCATTGGACTGCTAACAGCAAGGTTGGTGGTTCAAACCCACTAGCTGCTCAGTGATGAGGATGAAGCTGGCTGTTCCTGAAGATTTACAGCCTTGGAAACCTGTAGAGATAGTAATATTCTGTTCTGTAAAGTCGCTATGCATTGGAATTGAATCGATGGCAGTGAGAATGAGCCTAGATGAATGTGTTGGCAGGGCATGGGTACCCTTCTAAATGTGCAACAGCATTCTAAAGACATTTGAAATATTTTGCGAATTACCAAAATGTGACAGAAACACAAGGATGGTGCCAGTAGACTTCCTTAACATAGGGCTGTCACAAACTTCAGTTTGTAAAATTATTTGTTTACTTTTTTCAGAGCTTAACGCTGAGTATTATTGATTATAATCTATCTTATTTTTATATTTATATATCTCAGTCCATGCTACAGAAAAATGAATTAGGGTGGTATAATGATAACTTTGTATTTACTACACAGATTGATCCTGAAGCAATTTGAGAAGAACTGAGTAAAAATTAAAAACTTGAATTTCTTCTTGGATATAAACTTCCTCACTTTTTAGTTTATTTTGTAATTAAACCACAAAAAGACCTGAAAAATATAATAAACACTTGAATGCCCACTTGTTTCCTAAGAAGGCAACATCACAGTTGGAGCTCCTTGATGTACCTTTCTGCTGGCACCTTCCTCCTCTATTACCTTGAAATTGAAAATCCATCACTCATACTGTTATCCATCAGGCGGCTAATCACTCAGGATTGGACAGCCTGTTCCTCGGCGCAGTCTCTTCTTAGACATACTGAAAGCATTATGCAGAGCAGCAGAACATTGTCAGATAAGAGTGCTGGCTGATGAGCCTCGGCTTGAAAGGCACTCAGACCACCACCAAGGAAGAGCTGCCTCACAAAGGAGAGTTGAACATAACAGTGTGGGTGGAATAATGCCTGTGGGGCCTTCATTTGCTGGTGAGACAAACGAGAAGAAACAATTAATAATCAGAACATGAATTGTATTCAGTATGACTCTAGAAAATTGTAAGTCGTGAAAATAAATCGGAACACATAAATATTATCTGAGGCATTAGTCAGTTTAAACGGACTAGTCTTGGCCATTGTGCATCAGACCATCATAAGTTTTACTGCACAAGGGATGGCAAATGCAGGAGGACTGGCATCCCATTCAATGGGCAGAAGAACATTTCAAGATCTATCTTGATGTATCAACGCTGCCTGTGATAAGATTGCATCTACATGTGTTCAAGGAAATCTCATTACAGTAATACAATTACTCAAATCTGTACATTAACCACTAAAGCTAGTGATGAAGAAATTGAAGAATTCTATCAACTTCTTCAGTCTGCAATTGACCAAACATGCAATCAAGAGGCTTTGATAGTTATTAATGATTAGAATGCAAAAATTGGAAACAGGAAGGAACAATAGTTGGAAAATATAGCGTTGGTAATAGAAATGAAGCTGAAGATCTCATCATGGAATTTTGCAAGAGCAGCAACTTCTTCATTATAAGTACCTTTTTCTTCAACAACATAATCAGCAAGTTGTACATGTGAACTTTGCCAGATGGCTCACACAAGGATCAAATTGACTACATCTGTGGGAAGAGATGTTGGAAAAACTCAGTTTTCAGCCAAAAGTAGGCCAGGAGTTGCCTGTGGAAGAGACCATTGATTGTTCATATGTTCAGATTGCAATTGAAGAAAATTTAAAACAAGTCTACGAGAGCCAAAATATGGCCTCGAGTGTCTCTCTCTTGAATTTCAAGAATAGATCTGAATCATTGGACTCTGACAGAATACCTGACAAACTGTGGGATGACATCAAAAGCAACACACATGATGGCGGCAAAAGGTCATTTAAAAGATACATAAGAAAAAAGATCAAAGTGGATGTCAGAAGAGACAGAAACTTGCTCTGATTGTCTGAGCAGCTAAAACAAATGGAAGAAATGAAGTACATGAGCTGAACAGAACATTTCAAAGGGCAGCTGCAGAAGACAAAGTGTTCTAATGAAAGGTGCAGCCTAACGGTGTAGTAGAAAGACTGTAATATACAGCTCAGGAGATAGCGGCTTATGCTCTCAGTTTTACCATTGACTGTTTAATGCGACCGTAAAAGAACAAATGTCACTGCCATTGAGTCAATATTTGACTCTTCTGACTCATGGAGACCCTATTGGACAGGGTAGGACTGCCCCTAGAGGTTTCCGATACTGTAACAGAATGGAAGGCATTGTCTATTTCACTTGCGGATAACAGCTCAAGGTGTAACCACTATGCCAACAAATCTTTCATGTGACCTTATAGGCATGATAAAAACATGTTTTGATCTCCATTTCCATACACTACTCTTGAAATAGAGTTGGGCCAGAGTATAAAGTGTTAGACCATATTTACTTCTGTAAGTTGATTCTAGTTTTTAAATGGATTCTATTGTATTTAATGAGGGATTGGAAAATATTTCTTTAATGAAAATATTAAGGTTTGTGTTTTACAAAACAAAATTTTTCATTTTTAGGGACGCCATATAAGGAATTTGCATAAGACAGCTGTGCAAAATGGAGCTGGAGGAGCCTTATTTGTGGTAAGTAATAATACTTAGATTTCTTTAGAGTGAAAAGACTTGGCAATTTGGGTAAACCTATTATCTAAATTTTCTTAAATACCAGTGTCTTTGTTTTATACTGGCCTTTGTAGATATTTAAATAATATTAATTTTTTTAAAGATGTGTGGTTTCAGTTTGAACCTGTTAACTATAAATTGGAACCTAAGCAAATGGAAATACAAATTTAGAATACTTTTTGATGAAATTACTGTGAATCCTGAACTTATATCTAGCCATAACTTTGGATCCTTAAAAATTATTCATGTTAGGTCACTGAAGATTCTGAAGCTAGAGTTGAAGAGGGCCGTAAAATGGCACTAATTTAAAGTTTGTAGATTATAGGAATGTAGTGAAAACATAAGCAGTTGGTGGTATCATTTTTTTATTCCTGTATTAATTGGCTTCCCAGCTCAAATGGATAAGTCTCAAAAATTACATTGTAAATAGTGCTTTTAGTTTTTTTTTCCTATTTATATCTAGGGAGGATAAGATAATATTTTCTCTTTCTCTGACACAATTTTGTTTCAGGGATTCATCTAGTGTATTTTACAGGCAATTTAGTGATTTGTATATTTAGGGTTAGGGGTATAATTTTGTAAACTGAGTTTTTTCCAGCCTGAATCTTAAAAAAAAAAAAAATTGGTGGGGTTCATTCTATGGAGAAGTAGATATCTTCTCTATGCTTTATCATTTTTGTCTAAAAACATAGCACATTGGCTACAGATTTGAGATCATTTCCCAGAGTTTCTGTTTTTCTTTCTTCTTTTGGTTTATGAACTTGAAAAAAGCAGAATGTTGAGTCGCAGTCTGCCGTCTGCATGCATATAGAGCATTGATAGATGTTCTAATCTCTGTTAATCTCATTGTTTCTTCACGGTGACATGCAGTTTTTCAGGTTTCAGGATGCTGTGCTCTTTGTAAGGAGAAGCAATACAACTTCTTGCTGTTGTCTAGTTAATGATTGTGGAAAGCTTGTGGGGAAGTGATGGTGCTTTTTGTACTTTCCTTAATTTTGTATCTTTCCTAAAGTGGTGGGTCGTAGACTCTTGGAGCCCCAGATAACTTTGACAACCTGATATATTCTTTAAAAAAATACGTATGTTCAAACCAAAATTGTGTTGTAATTTTTACAAGGCATGCAAAGTCCTATTCTTTAATGAAGTAAGATTTTATATATATATATTTTGGGGGGGGGTCTTGTGTTTTAGGTCTTAAACTACCATTTAGTACTAGCCAACTTTTAAATCTGCTAAAGTAAATTTGTTCTTCTACTTCCATCAGTCAGCAAATGTGTATTCATTAGTTTAACAGATCTTTTGGATGGAAGAATAAATTGATATGTTTCATGTTGAAATTAAAGTAAAGACATTTACAAAGTTATTCATATTTTTGAAAGATTTTTTTCCTTTGTATAGCACAGAGATACTCCTGAGAATAACCCAGATACTCCATTTGATTTCACACCAGAAAACTATAAGGTAGGACTTAAATTAGCACTATAATTAACCTGTAAATTAGTATCTTGCAGATGTATAAAATGGATTTTTTTTTTTAAATACAGAGAATAGAGGGAATTGTAAAAAACTATCCAGAAGGCCATAAAGCAGCAGCTGTACTTCCAGTCTTGGATTTAGCTCAGAGACAGAATGGATGGTTGCCCATCTCTGCTATGAACAAGGTATCAAATTTTTGCATTAGCTTGAAAAGAGGAGAGATTTTAACATGGTGATTTCTTTTTGTAGCGATCTGATGAATCATAATGTCAGAATATAAGTGTTTGAAGCCCTTTAGTAATTTATGTTTCTTCATAAAAGAGTTACAGTCTTGTTTTTGCTGTTGCCCTTAGTAATGCAGAGAACTGAAAAGGCAGAACTTTTTATCCTTACTGAAATAGTGTAGATAGATTACAGTGAAAGGGGATTTTTGTGTTTCCTTTTAAAGATAAATGGCTATAATATAAAGTTTACAAGTGTGTATAATTTGGTATCAAGATACTCTGAAAATTAATGCTATATGTAAACACCAGAATTAGCCATCCCGCCCCTCTCCCCAAAATAGCTGTTCAAGCTAGTGGGAGATAGGTATAAGCATGACAAGTTTAAGTTAGTGCTGACAAAGGCGCCCCACTGAAGTGGTCGTTCATTGGGCTACTAACCACAAGGTGAGCAGTTCCAAACCACCAGCCAGCCCGTGGGAGAAAGTTTGGGTTGGTTGTTCATTGGGAAAGCTTTTTTCACTTTTTCTTGGAGCTCGTGTTTCTTCATGTGCAAGAAAGCATAAAGGTGATATTAGTACCTAGCAGGCAGGGTTGCTCTGAGGAGTAAATTGAAGTGTTTTATGTGTGTAGTGTATTTTAAAGTTTATAGTGCATCTGAGACAGAGTAAGCACTTGTAACTTATGCTAATCCTGGGACTAGGTTTCACTTGTTTACTACTAATACATCAACTACTTTATTAAAATGTATTGAAATTTTATCTTTAAGTCTTTTTTTTTTAATGAAAAATATCTACTGCGAGTATATCATACACTGTCTTCTTGGGGAACTTTTAAATTCAATTTTGCAAATCCATAATAATACAGTATTTAAGCCATTTAATTATAACAATTTAGAATCGGAGTGAGCCTTTTTTTTTTTTTTTTTGGAGTGAGCCATTTTATATTAAATTTAGGTCATTTATATTTTAAGACTCACTGTTTTCTAATAGTGTTTGCAACTATTCACATTTAAAGTTTATTAATACTATGTAGTGGAGCACATCAGAGTCGGAACCCAGTGGGACAGCTTTGTTTTTCCAAGTCTTGCAAGTTTTCCACCTTTAACAGGGTGGAATCTTACCACTTGTGTATTTTATTGGGAAATGTGTGAGTTTCTTTCTGACAGGCTGACCCAAGTTTTACCTTTTGCAGGTTTTACTATTTCACAGTGTATAGTTACTAAGTACCATGTACTTGATTCTTATCAGAGCCACACAACTAATAAGCCTGCATGATATAATGGAAAATATATTTGATTTAGAGCTAAAAGATGTGAATCTTAGTACTAGCCATGCTACACAATACTTTTGAGCCGTGGGTTTTAAATATTCTGGACTTACTTGTTCAAATGCAAAGTGACGGTTTGGATCTAGGTAGATCTCTCCCAATTTATAAATTATGATTTGTAAGTAATGGGGTTGAGAATGAATCTAAGTCTTCTGACTTCCCACTTAGTATGTTTTCTTAGCCCTTTCTGAACTTTATTTGGTCATAACCAAAGGCTAGATCACAGGTTCCCAAATGTATTTGTCCCACTGCTCCCTTTTCAGAAAGTAAATTACTCAGCATTCCCTGGCAATGAAAGACTTTTGTACCATAGCTTTTGTAGCCCCTGGCTCATTCCTTTTTTTTTTTTTTTGCCCTGGCTCATTTCTTTGAGCACCCCACCACCAAATAAAAACATTGTCAATCACCCCCCTTAATTTTTTTTTAATCTAATAGCTTTTTAAATAATGGCTTAGGTATAAGTTCTTAATTTTAGGTATCTTTCTGTTTTATTCACAATTTTATACAAAGGGGCTTCCAAAAGTTTGTGGGCAAATGGAATGAAAAGATAATGAACTTTTTGAAGTTCCTTAATAATGCAAACCTTATGGAAGCCGTACCGAGTGGTAAGCTTAGCGGAGAAAAATAAAATTAGTAAGAAAATAAGATGATGACATTTCAAAAAAGATTTTCCTGAGCTATAGAATTGGGTGTGTGGAGGAAGGAATCAGCATACAGAGAATATAATCAAGAAAAACAACAAACCATGTGGGAAGGGAGAGAGTGGTCGCTGTAAGATATGAAAATAATAATAATATAATTTAGCAAGGGGTCACGAGGGTGGGGGGCTAGGGGAAAAAAGGAGCTGATAATAAGGGCTCAATAGAAAGTAAATGTTTAAAAAGAATGATGGCAACATATGTATACATATGCTTGATACAGTTGTTTTATGAGTTGTTATAAGAACTGTAAGAGCCCCCAATAAAATGATCTTTTAATAAAAAAGAAAAATAGTTATTGGAGTAATGATTCTCTGAGGTACAGAAAGGGGTTTGGGGGGACTGATAGCTATGATGACTGTTTAACCCACCAAAAAGAAATGAATAACACAATTGTAAGTGAACAGATACGTTGGATGGTGTAAGTACAGCAAGTAATAATAATATGTATTATAATACTAAGGGTTACTGTGGGGCTACTAGGGTAAGGGTGGGAGAGGATAAAGGGGAGCTGATATAAAAGAGTTTAAGAAGAAAGAAAATATTTTGAAAATGATAGTGGCAGCAATTGTACAACAATGCTTAATCTAATTGAATTGTGGATTGTTATAATATCTATAAGAGCGCCCAATAAAAGAAAAAGAAAAAAAAGACTCACCACTTCACATGAGATTTATTTTAATGTTACTATTTGTTTCTCTCCTAACATCCCCCCAAAAACGAAAACAAAACCAAAAAGAAACGACTCCACCCCTACAACAAAAACAAGATCCCAAAGCTCATTTATTCCTTCAGAACCATCACTGAGCATAGAGAGCGGTGTGCCAGAGCCCTGTGGGAACCTTTTCACAGCCTCACTCTAAACAAAACATTTGAAATCTCCACGATTCCTGGGTGGTTACTAACAGCAGTGTGAATTCACCTAGCAGTGCTGCAGCAGAAAGCCCTGTCTGACGTTCTATTTCTGTGCGATTACAGCACCTGTGGAGTATGGTACTGCTATGACACACATTCCGTTGCCGTGACCTGAAATTGACACAGTGGCATCAGACTTAATACTGGTTCAGTGTTCAAAATTTAATCAGTGTGACTTACCATATTGATCAAAAAGGGAAATCACATGATCATATCAATTGATACAGAAATTATCATCTCTAATGGTGGGGCTTCCACATATATTTTGAGAGCTCACTAGATTCTTGGTACCTATCTAGTTTTTAATTGCTGAATTAATAAGTATCAGTTGCTTATCTTTCACAAGTAAGCTAAGATTAGATGTCTTTTGAGAATACATTTTCTTTGGCGTTCCTGAAAGGAGGAATTCAGCATACTTGTCATCTCAAGGAGACGTAGTGGTGCAGTGGTTACACATCGGGCTGCGGTATGCGAGGTCAGCAGTTTGAAACCACCAGCCACTCCACAGGAGAAAAGTGGGACTTTCTGTTCCTATGAAGAGTTAATCTCGGAAACTCACAGCGGCAGTTCTACTCTGTCCTATAGGGTGGTCACTCTTAGTCGGCATCAACTCGATGGCAGTGAGGTTTTCAAATGTAATTTCATGAGCTTTTATGTCATGATAAGGACTTAAATAAATGTATAATTTTTAGGCATATTAGACATCAAAACTCAGAAGCTGCTATTGATGTCAGATTGCTTAGGCAGTTACAGTCAGGATCGTAGTCATGATTGACTATGTATTTGTTGGTATCGGGTAGTTAGCAAGCCTGGCTTTCCATACCAGGCTTACCCTGAGCAAGAAAGCTATGCCATGATAGCAATTTCCCCGGTCCTTTCCTATGCCAAAGCAGTTATTTTCTTTAGACGCTTAGATTAGATGTAAAGTGCTAGACTGTAAGATTGAGCTTTTGTCAAGAATTTTGCGATATGAAACAGGAGGAGTGTTTGGATTATGCTGGAGTGTTTGTGTATGTACCCACATAAGCATATATAGATGGAGCCTTGGTGGTGTAGTGATTAGGCATTGGGCTACAATCTAAGAAGTGGGCAGTTCTAAACTGCCGGCCAATCCACAGTAGAAAGATGGGGCTTTCTACTCCCCTAAACAGTTAAAATCTTGGAAACTCACGGGGACAGTTCTACCCTGTCCTATAAGTCTGCTATGACTCGGCATTGACTTTATGCCAGTGAGTTTGTGGTATTTTGGTTTGGTCTGGCCCATAAATAGATTTATGAAGTTTTAAGTTTATGTATTTAAATGTAGATAGTATGTAAACAAACATGGTCAAATATAGCTTCTCAGCCCTTTCTCTCCATACCATTTGCATGTACAGTATAGCATCAGTACTATCAAGACTGTTAAAAAAAGTATGAGTTTAAAAACAAATTGTTATATGTATTGGGGTTCAAACATTTTTACCATTTAGAAAATTTACATTATGAAATACAAAAAAATAAAATGATCATAGAAGAAATTTCTCATAATGTTGTAATAAAAGAATATCCTTTGGTAGAAGTAAAATTGGTTCTGTGTTAAATGTAAGGTGTCTTTCAAAATGGTAAAGCTTTCTTATATCACAGTAATATATTCTGTTTTAAAAGAACTTCTGTTTTTACCAAAATGAGACAATATTAAAAGTGTATTCTACAAAACATTAACTAAATCTCAATTAATAAACATTATAGCTTAAAATTTTCTTAATATTTTAGGTTGCGGAAGTTTTACAAGTACCCCCAATGAGAGTATATGAAGTAGCAACGTTTTATACAATGTATAATCGGAAGCCTGTTGGAAAGTACCACATTCAGGTCTGCACTACTACACCCTGCATGCTTCGAGACTCTGACAGCATACTAGAGGCCATTCAAAGAAAGCTTGGTATGGGATACATTATATTGGTAACTTTTCTGAAAAATAAAATTGTCTTTCTAGAGTTGACATTTTTACTTAAAGTTTCCAACAACTATTTTATCAGATCTGTACTTCCTGGTAAATTTTTGTTACTATACTTAACTTTTTTTTTTCCAGTTGTTGGTGGTGTACTTATTCTTTCTGGGTTTTTAGCCTCTGAACTGAGTTTTTCAAATTATTTTGTTTGAAAACCTGTTTTTCCCAATCATTAGGTATATTTGGAAAGTTTCCAGGAGTTTAAATTTTTTTGTTGTTTAGAAAATTAAGTTTGACTTCTTGTATAGTTGCAAAAAATACATAATAAAAATGTGACTTTTTGTTCTGTGTATTCTCCCAAAGGATCTGTGGAATAAATAAGAGGAGTACATACCAAGAATATTTCTGTAATAGAAATTGAAGTAAATGCTACCATGATAGCACTTACAAAATGGCATTTTTCCATAAAAGTAGCAGTTAGCTGAATTTTGACTATGTTAAGTAAAGTAAAACAAGGAGGTGTCTCTTAGTTTTATGGTTGTTGGCTATAACATACCTGTGTCTGTGCAAATAGTTAAGCAGTATGGAAGTATAGCAAACAGAAAGCCAAAGTCTACTCAGAGTGCTTCTCAGCCCAAAACAGATGCTGACAATAACCGAGTATTAGTTTTCGATTTCATGTACTTTTTAATAACTCTTTAAAACTACTAAATACATTGTTATTGTATAATTTCACAGCTTTAAAAAATTTTTAATTCTCTTAATCACTTTATATTAATCTACAATCTGAACATTGTTTTATTTGTTTTCATTCTTTGTATGAAAGTTCAACCTGATCCTGACAGTGATCATTTGTATTTTTAGGAATAAAAGTTGGGGAAACTACACCTGATAGACTGTTTACTCTTATAGAGGTAGAATGTCTAGGTGCCTGTGTAAATGCACCAATGGTTCAAATAAACGACCACTACTATGTGAGTATTCCACTTAATATAAATTGAAGTTGTCTGATAGCTTTTCAAAAAGCACTTTAAAATATTTGAATAAGTTCTGTAGATGTAGGTTGTTTTTGAGTTCATTTAGAAAAAAATGATTAGGATAAATATCCAGAATATATTTTTTTATCTTTAAGCAGTTTTGCATTTAACTTCAGAAAATAACGATACTTAAAAAACAAACAAACACAGGCTTTTAAATTATGAAACTGTAATCTGTTGATGTGCCTTTAAGAATTTGTAGTTTGGTCACCACAGGCGAGTGAGTTCTCATTTAGTTGTACTTAAGTGCTTGGGAACTTTTCAGTGAGCTTTAAAAGGTGACATGATGCAGCAAAAGATGATTGTCGTGACGAATTTTTCGTGAGTAGAGTTGGTTTGAAAAGAGCCCCGATGGTGAGCTGCCATGCAAGGCTAGCAGGGGGACATCAACCAGCTGTTCTGGGGGCGAAAGAGAAGGCTTTCTAGCTGAGAGTTCCAGCCCCCAAGCCCACAGGAGCTGTTCTTTGGTGCCTTACAGGATTGCTGTGAGTCAGGAATGGACTCAGTGGCATTCGATTTGTGTTTTTAAGAGGGGTGGTTCCGTCATTCCAAAGTAAGGGCAAATTGACATAACAATTAGAACAGAGCTTCAAACATGGCAGTGCTCCATTCGAAGATGTGCCACTTGTGCTGCTTTGAATGTTACGTGACTCTACACAGTCTTACCAATACTCTGATCTCATGTATCTGACTCCTCAAAGGGCTCTTTTGAGACCCCCAATCTAGGACTTTGAGCCATCATTTTTCACATCGTCCATTAGTTCTTTGATTGTTGCCATAATTCTTGGTTTTACTTCCTTTTTCTTTGTTACGGATGGAGACCGTACATGCCCCTTAGATGACAGCTCGACGCTTTTAAGACACTACTTATCAAAGTAGAACATGAAACAAAAGGCTCCCAAACTTACTTACCCTTCCTTCCCTTCCTTCAACTTAAAAAAAAAAAATCTTCAGCACCCCCCTGGCAACTTGATAAATTTTTGTACTATAGCCTGTAATCCAGGATAAAGTGTGTGTATCTGCTTTTGCAGCGCCCTAGGATTGTTCCAGCATCCCCACAATAGACAGCATCATTCACTTTGGGCAACACTGATACAGAGCACTGTCTGTGAGGTTAGCACATGCTACATACTTTCACTTTAAAGGACTCCTCTCCATGCACCTACAGTGAGAGACATATTGCATTTCGTATAATTCTAAAGAAGTTACTCACCTGTGCTAACTTTTACAGAGAACAAACGAGCCTGTAGTAGGGTTTTATACAGATTTCAACCATAGGGAGTACTATTTACATGATTATTGTATTATTTTTCCTAGGAGGATTTGACACCTAAGGATATTGAAGAAATAATTGACGAGCTTAAGGCTGGAAAAATTCCCAAACCTGGGCCAAGGTATACTTTTTTTTTTTTTAAGGTATACTTTTATTTATACGTAATAATTTTTGTTCAGAACCATTATATTGGGAGTTAATACAGATACATACCATTCCATAGTTCAATCACATCAAGCATAATTGTACAATTGCTATCACAATCAATTTCAAAACATTCTCTACCTTTTGAATCCTTCCCCCCAGGTGTAATAACTAAATGAGTCTTTAATGTTAAACAGTTTGGAAAAGTTTATACACTAAATTCACAAGAGTTGAAAGGAGCCTTGGGTAGTTACTTAAAAAAAAAAGAAAAAGAAAAATTCATATTACTAAAACCCTATCAGATGATCATCTACCTGCTTAAATAAATAGAATTTATTTATTATGTTAGAAAATGGATCCAAAGTGTATCCTTCTTTAATTTTCATCGGGTTTTTTTTGTTTTTTAAATTTCCATTTTTAATGGTCCAGTTCATACCTTGGACCTAACATAAAATCATTTAAATACCTCTTCCAAATGACAGGTCTTCAGTTACTTGAAATAGCTATCTTGTGTTTATCATATCTTTTTTTCCAGATTGAATTTCAGTAAGTTTTTCAGTGATTTTCTTACATGCTCCTTGGCAAGCTTTTTATTTCACCAGTGAATTTCTAAATGTGATACTTACACACTAATTATTATTAATATGAGCTAAGCAGTGTAGAGCATTTCAAGACTTAATTTATTTCAGATCAAAAAACCAGTAGCTTCCATTTAGTACATTCTGACTCACAACACCCTGTGTTTCAGAGTACAACTGGGTCCATATTTTGAGGATTTATTTTAGCTCTTGTAGTCAT
The DNA here is from genome assembly GCF_000313985.2 of Echinops telfairi. Classification (NCBI taxonomy): domain Eukaryota; kingdom Metazoa; phylum Chordata; class Mammalia; order Afrosoricida; family Tenrecidae; genus Echinops; species Echinops telfairi. Next base: position 6,968,278 of record NW_022103921.1, read on the forward strand.
GTTTGAATTTCCTTCTGCTGCAACTTGAACTTGCTTATGAGCAAACTTCTGATCATGATGATACGGAACTTCTCCATCATTTCTTTCTGGGAACGTTTATATGTGATTGCTTGTTTTTCCCTAGCTGCTCTCATGATTTTCTCCTTTTCCTCAAAGTTGGATAGTTTAACTATTATATGCCATGGTGACTTCTTCTTGGGATTCAGTCTAGCTGGTGTTCAGCCTCCTGAATGGTTGACTTGTTTTCATTCATTAAGCTGGGGAAGTTTTCCTCCCAAGAATTCTCTCACTGTTGTTGCAGATGACTTCTTTGTTGTGTCTTCCTCCCATAATCCAATAATTCTAAAGTTGTTCTGCTTCATAGCATCAGGCATAGCTCTTGGGTTTTCTTCAGCTTCTCTGATGAGCTTATTAGATTTTTGTTCACGTTTGTTAAAGCCTGCTTGGCTGTCCTCCAAGTCACTGGTGCGATTCCCTGCTTCCTCCAGTCGATTCTTGAGGTCTGTGTGTCTGCTACTGGTTTTTGTTATCTCCTCCCTAAGTTCCTGTATTTCTCTTTGGTGTATGGACTTTATCTGTCATTTCATCCTTTTTCTGTATTGTTTCCTTCATATCCTGTATGACTCCAAGCAGCATTCTGAAATTTCTTTCTGTGGCAGTTCAATGTCTGCTTCTTCTATGCATGTCGTTATGTTCAGGACGCCTTTTGTTTCTCCTGTTTTTTTCATTGAGGTCGTTGAGGCTGATGGCTGTTTGCGCTGTGTTGTCTTAGAGGAGCCAGGTGCCATTTTCCAGGGAGTCGAAGAGCACTGGCTCTCTCTGGGAGACTTGTAGGAATGCTTCTTCCAACTGCCTACAGCTAATTTCACTATGGAATTAACCTACCACTTTATCCTGTGGCTTCCCTCTCAGGGGAGTGCCCCAGAAGGCTGGTGGGTTACCTGCTTTGGTGTTGCGGAGATTGGGCAGAGGTTCCTACAGCAGCTTGGAACATAAGGAGTGTTGGCCGAGCTGCCTTAGGCCTTGTGAGGCACTATGGTAGGCGGGAGGAAATTCCCTCAGTCACATGGGGCAACAGAGGTAAAATAGGAGCTCCCCCAGCCACACAATCAGGAATTCCCTGGTAAGAAGTTTGGCGGATTATCCCCTAGTGGAGGGGATTATCCCCTGGTGGAGGTCGGCTGGGCTTTCCCCAGCCTCCGGATAGCTACACAGGGTGGATGGAGCTCACCTAACTGGGTGGGGGGCAGGAGTAAATGCCCTAGGCTAATGGGAGTGGTCTGGAGGTCCTCAGTGGAGTGTGATAGAACAGGAAAGAGACAAAGAAGAGGGGAAAAAATTAAAAAGTAAGCCCACTGAGACTGTGGGGAGATAAAAAAGAAACAAAAGTAACAATGTAGCTGAGCCCCGATCCCTGCCTGTGGAGCTGCAAGGGTTTAGTCTCTGCCTCGAGGCAGCAGCAAGCTGTGACTGTTGAGAGAAGAGAGGGAAACAAAAGTAATAATGTAGCTGAGCCCCGATCTCTGCCCAGAGGCAGCGGCAAGCTGTGACTGTTGAGAAAAAGCCCCTACACAGCCCGCCCGAGACTGGGGAGATAGGGAGAAGAGAGGGAAACAAAAGTAACAATGTAGCTGAGCCCTGATCCCTGCCCGTGGGGCTGCAAGGGTTTAGTCTCTGCCTCGAGGCAGCAGCAAGCTGTGACTGTTGAGAAAAAGCCCCTGCGCAGCTGGCAGACTGTGGGGGGATAGGGAGAAGAGTGGGAAACAAAAGTAACAATGTAGCTGAGCCCTGATCCCTGCCCATGGAACTGCAAGAGTTTAATCCCTGTCCTGAGGCAGCGGCAAGCTATGGCTTTGTTAAGATTAAGCTCCAGTTCAGACTCCAAATGGTCTCAGCTCTGGTCAAGACAGTGGCAGGGCAAAGATCAAGCCGGCCTCTACTGTGGTAAGCCAAAAGCCCCCAGCCCCTCAAAACCTTGTGGATCTGTGCCTACTTCTCTTATGGTGCTCCTCCTGCGATCCAGCAGTGTTGAATTTCCCTCTAAGTAACTCTCCTGGCCTGATTTCTGCAGAGTCCCTCTGGTAGGTGTTGCTCAGTTGCTATCTTTCTGGAAGTCCTTCTCCATCATTTCTTTATGTAGACAATTTGATCCTCATGTATTCTATCTGGTGAGGTCTATGTGTACAGTTGTTTTGATGTTGAAAAGAATATTTGCAATGAATTGTTGGTTTTTCAAAAGTCTTTTGATCTCCAGCATAATTTCTATCATTAAGGCCATATTTTCCAACTACATTTCATTAAAAAAAATAATTTTATTGAGGGCTTGTACAATTCTTATCACAATCCATACATACATCCATTGTGTCAAACACATTTGTACATTTGTTGCCATCATTCTCAAAACATTTGCTTTCTGCTTGAGCCCTTGGTATCAGCTCCTCATTTTTTCCCCAACTACCTTTCATTTTTGTTCCAACATTTCACATTCTAATCAATAACTAATCAGTGCATCTTGATTGCATATTTGATCGATTTCAAACTAAAGAAGTAAAATTTTTTGATTTCTTCATCTTTGGTATTAGTGAGTGGTACATAAAATTGGAAAAATCTTATTTACCAATCTTCCTTTTTAGAAAGAACCTATCACTGATAGCACAGTACTTCAGGACAGATCTTAAAGTACTATGTTTGACAATGAAGGCACCACCATTCCTCTCTTCCATTTGTCATTCCCCACCTACGAGGTCCTACGATAGTCTGATTCAGAATGGCTATTACCAGTCCACTCAAGCTCCTCCGCCTAGGATATTGATTTTTATTTGCTCCATTTCATTTTTGATGACTTCCAATTTTCTTAGATTTCATATTCTGCTTATTAATAAAATTTTCCAGCTATTTCTTCTCAATTTATGATACACCTGTAATTGAAGGTCCCCAGAGTTTTGCTTCATACACGTAATTAACATCAATATTGAGAAGGCAGCTCTTCCCTATGGCTCATCCCTGGTGGTGATTTGTTCTGTAAAATTGCCTTCCTTCGCTTTGATTTTGCTGATACAGGCTGATGGAATGGAGTGATTAAGCTCTTTGGACTAGCTGATTTTCTCTCAGTACTTTTTGGCACAGAAATGCTTTTTTTATATTTTCAACTTGAGTAACTGTAGCTCATTAAGGATAATTAATTCCATAATTGACTTCCTCCAATTTCTGGACTTCTGTCAGTTTCTCTGTTCATCAAGATTGACAGTCTTCTTTCTCTTGGCTCATGTTTGAATCTCCCTAATTTTCTTTTAAAACTTGGCCTGTTGGTTTATTTGGGACATTCCCAAGTACTTGTTTCAATGCTTCAGTGATTTAGGAAGTTGACAGGTTTTGTTAAAATTTTGATATCAGCTCAGACCTGGCAAAATAGTTTTTTTAGATGGCACAAAGGTATTTTTTTAAGGCACCCTAATGAGGCTAAGACAAGTATTTTGCTGAGAGAACTTGTTTGCAGCCGTCCAGTGATTATGGAGACATGTTTAAACCTGCCTTCTTTTGGAATAAATTCGGGTACTCATATACTGGAATTCTAGAAGCAATACTCCTTGACTTACCCTATCATAAATTATTAAGTGGTGCCACCCTCCTGCCCTCTCAAAAGTGATTTGTTATTCCTCAATAGAACAGGTTTACAGGATTGATGGCAGAATGTAAAGGGCAAAGCAGGAGGGGTAAAAAATACAAACAATACATTCTTTAGCTGAAATCTGTGGCAGGGACAAGTGAAACTAATCAAACCAAGGAGTAGGAGGGGTAAAAATGATAGGAAATAGTGTTCAGCAACACAGGTCTTATAGGTCAGAAATTGAGCAATCTTCCCTAAGAAAAGTCTCTTGTGACTTCTCTGTGGCATTTCCTCGTTATTTCCTCACTGGGACCTGTTCTTGGTTTACTTTTTTCGTGCTTGTGGTAGTCACTCTGAACTGAAGGATTTTTTGTTTGTTTTTTGGATGGGGTAGTGGTAGAACTTAACACCACTAAATTTGTTAAAATTTAAAAACCATAAAGAAAAACTTGGACTTTCTAAAGAGACCTCCTTTGAATTCTTCAAGGAATCCAGTTCATTGATTTCCAGATACAGTATACAAAATTGAACTAAAAAGGTGTGTATTCCCTTATGTTCACGGAGACATATCTCAATTTCAATAAAATAGAATATACAAAGATTTAATGTAGTGTTCTAGGTTAATGAGAACATTTTTTCCCATTGCTCTTAGCTCTAAGCCTACTTTGATCACCGTATCTGTAAAATAAGGCCAATATCACGTTTCTTAGAGCATTATTGTAAGGATAAAGTGAACTTGTTTTGTACATTGTTTAATAAATGAGAACTATTAATTGTAACTTTATTTTACATTTTTCATGTTCCTGGTAAGTATTCATATGCCTTTTTTTCATATTTAACTTTAGGAAGATAAAATCTAGTAGCAGTTGAAATGTTTTAAGTTAAGTAATCCATACTAGTTATAGGGAAAAAATAGTTACCCTGAGTTGTTATGAAATGATAATTATATTTTTGCTAAGTAAAAATTGTTCAATGTTAGTTGATAAAGTTTCTGGTAAATAAACTATTACATTTCATTTCAGGAATGGACGCTTCTCTTGTGAGCCAGCTGGTGGTCTTACCACTTTGACTGAACCACCGAAGGGACCTGGCTTTGGTGTACAAGCAGGTCTTTAATTTATATTCAACTGTACATATGTTATTTGTCACTTGAGAAATAAAACATATCTCTTCAATCCTCATAAACTTTTTATATTATTTAATTCCGGTCTGTCTATACCTTGGGGTAACCTAGCAGCTTGCAGATGTAAGTACTATATGAAAACAACAGAGGACCCTTTTAAAGTCTTGTAACGTTTGTGGCTCACAGCAACTCCATGTAGGACAAAGTACAGCTGTCTTTACGAAGTAGAAAGCCTCATCTTGCTCTTGTGGAACAGCTGGTGCTTTTGAACTGCTGGTCTTCTGGTTAGCAACCCAATGTATATGAGTTGGAATGGACTCTGGTAGTGAGACTGTCTATGGCTATAGTGAACTATGAAAACGGTATTATGTAATCTAGGTAATAATTACTCCAATATCACTAGTTTTCAATTGCTAGGTCACTTTTTTCAAATAGATTAGCACGAAGTTACTATGAAGTAAAATATCCATCAAATTTCAATTACGTTTTGCTTTCACATCTTTATATATACTGATAAGCCTTAACCCTTTTGTGTCTTACAGAACATACAGTACCCACCCCCACCCCCAGTCTTACATTTTTCTCCTCTAGAGTTAAGTGGGAAACTGCTATGCTACTTTTATTATATGCTGCATCTGATGGGGACCTGTGTAATGGAATTTCTAGAAATGAACCTTATTCCACTCAACCTCAGTCCCAGAGACACTTTGGGATATATGTGTCTCTTAAACTGTATCAAAATCCCTATTACTGGAAAATAATTCCATTTTTCATTTAATTTGAAATGCTTTACTACTCAAAATGCCTGGTTTCAACCCAAAAAAGCAAAAATTAATTGTCTTGAAATGGTTAATCTAGTGCTATTTTTATGAATCTCAATAATGTATGTATTATAAACATTTCATGAAAGGCAAGAAATATGCAACACATAAATGTGATTGTAATTTCAACTGCTAAGTAATACCTCAAGTTCCTTTTGATGAAGTTAGGTCGGGGTAGTTAATTGTCTCTAAAAACATTATTTTAGCATTTTTTTATGGTGTTTTTTTTTTTAATCATTTTATTGGGGGCTCATACAATTCTCACCACAATCCACACATACATCCATTGTGTCAAGCACATTTGTACATTTTAGCATTTTTAAAGAACAAAGATACAAAACACTTTGATATTATCTATCTTTGGTCATTGTGGTACTTCAAGTATATATACCCAAAAAGGGAAACAATGGAAACTCACTTCCATCAAGTGTCTGGGCTCAGAGTGGCCCCAGAGGACAGTGTAGAACTGCCCCTGTAGCTCAGGGCAGGAGCAGAAAGCCCCATTTTTTCTCCCAAGGCATGGCTGGTGGTTTTGAATTGCCGAATTTGTGTATTGCAATCCACTTTGTTTTTTTGTTTATTTAATTTTTTTTCAAATCATAATCCAAGTTAGATGTAATATTTTACTCTAGACATAAGTTTCTATTCCCTGGAAACTAATGCTTTGTAGGTGGGAGAAATCAGGGACCTAGACAAACAAAAGGCCAAACCCACTTCTTTAGAAGTTGATTCCAACTCATCATTAACCCTACAAGACTGAGTAGAAGAGAACTGCCCCATGGGATTGCCAAAGGGAGGGACTGGTGAGTTCAAACTCAACCTTTCAGCAGCCTACCACTCTACTGCACAACCAGGGCTGTCAGATACCAGCTGTTCTGTGCTATTTAGTCATTCCGAGTCATAGCAACCCCATGTACAACATTGAAACATTGCCCAGTCCCATACCATCTTCAAAATCATTGCTGCATTGAACCGATAGCTGCAGCCACAATATCAGTCCATCTAATGCAGCGTTTTCTTTTTCACTTACCATCGTCTATTAGCAAGCATGATGTCCCTTTTCAGGGCCTGGTTCTTCCCGATGGCATGGCCAAAAGTAGGCCTCGCCGTCTTTGCTTCTAAGGGACATTCTGGCAGTCCATGTTACATTCAGTAGTCTTAGCTAATACTGTAGTTCCTGCACATCCCTTCTTCAGCCACTCGTGTGTGTGTGTATATATATATATGTGTGTGTGTGTGTATGTATGTATATGTATATGTTTGTGAGGCAAAAATACCATGGCTGTGGATCTGGTGCGCTTTAATCCTCTAAATGATATCTTTGCTTTTTAACTATTTAAAGATGTCTTTTGTGGCAGATTTTCCCAATGCAAGACACGCATCATTTGATTTCCTGACTGTTACACCCATGGTTACTGATTCTCTGTTTATTTTGATGTGTTGTCTATTGGTCCAGTTGTGTTTATGCTGAGGTGTAATCCATATTGAAGGCCTTATTCTCTGACTTCATCGGTGAGTGCTTCAAGTCCTTGCAAACAAGGTTTCATCACCTGTCTGTCTTATGCTAATAAGATACCCGATTCTGCATATAGCCCCTCTTCTTGAAGTGGCCTAGCATATAGATTGAGTAAGCACTGTGGAAGGATATAACCAACCCTGGCACGCACCTTTCCTCATTTTAAACCATGCAGTAATCTCCTTAGGAGCACTGGTGGTATAGTGGGTTATGTGTTGGCTGCTTAGGGCAAAGTCAGCAGTTCAAAACCACTACATGCTTTGCAGGAGAAAGTTGAGGCTTTTTACTACCATAAAGATGTGCAGTGGGGCAGTTCTCTGTCCTATAGGGTCAGTATGAGGCAGAATTGACTCGATGGCAGGGATTTTGGTTCTGGTTTGAGTATTCCCTTGTTCCTCTTGGCAGCCTATGTACAGGTGTCATGTGATAACAATTATATGTTCTGTTATTCTTTACAATGTCATCCTCAATTTATGATTTACATAGTCTAAAACCATTGCATAGTCCACAAAACACCAGTAAAACTATCAAAAGGATAATACCGTGATTTTAAATGCAAGTTAATACTTTGAATAGTAATTTGGGATTTAGCTTCTCTGGTCAAGTACGAAATGTGAGTTCATCTGTGATCACTACACACCTAAACCCTCAGTTTCTACTTGTATTAGTGACATAAAGAACAGCCTTACATAAACTAACCGTTCTCCTTAACTCACAAATGGTGTTGCAGTAGTTCAAAACCAACAATCTAGTCAGAGGCTAGCTTCCTACCAGACAAACCTGATGGTCTTCTGAAAGCTCAGCCTTGAAGTCCCCCTAGAGCTGTTTTAGTTTATACACATCTGGTTACCATGAGAGTCAGAATCTACTCAACACCTACTGGCAACGGGGCTCCTTGGGGTTTTCAGTGGATGATTTTTCACAAGTAGATGGCCAGGGCCTTCACGTGAGGGGTCTCTGGGTTGTCTGAAAATGAAACCTGGAGGGTCGCTGGGCATGCACTGAATAGTGGCAAGGAGTGCATATCGTTAGGTGCCATTGGGTCCTTTCCAACCCATAGCAAACTTAGGCCCAACAGAACCCAACCCTGCCCTGGCTGTACCATCCTCCCCGTTACGCTGGGGTCCACTGTGGCAGCCATGTGTCAATCCATCTAGAGCGCCTTCCTATAGCTTGCTGCCCCTCTACTAAACATGTCCTTCTCCAGGGACTGGGTCTCCTGTCCAAAACAGTAAAACAAGGTCTCGCCATCTTTGCCTCTAAGGAACATTCCAGTCGCACTTCTTTCAAGACAGATCAGTTTGTCCTTTGAGCATGCCTTTCCATATTCTCCAGTACCCCACTTTCACATACATCTGAGGCAATTGAAAATACTATGGCTTGGATCGGGCACACGTTAGTCCTCAAAGTAACATCCTTGTTTTCAGTACTTAAAAGTGGTCTCGTGCAGCAGATATACTCTGTGCAAGGCGTCTTTTGATTTCTTGACTGCTGTTTCCATTATTGTGGATGCAAACAAAAACGTCCTTGATGTCAACCTTTTCTCCATTGATCTTATTGGTCCAGTTGTAAGGATTTTGGTTTTCTTTACACTGAATTGTTACCTATACTGAAGGCTGCAATCATTTTTCTTCACCAGCAAGTGCTTCAAGTCATTTTTAAAAAGCAAGGTTGTGTCATCTGCACATCGCAAGTTGTTAATAGCCTTTCTCCAAACCTGATGCTGCCTTCATATAATCCAGTTTCTCTGATGATTTGCTCAGCATACAGATTGAATAAGTATGGTGAGAGGATACAACCCTGATGCACACCTTTCTTGATTTTAAACCACGCAATTTCCACTTGTTCCGTGCACAAAACTGCCACTTGATCCATGTACAAGTTCCACAGGAGCACAATTATTTGTTCTGGAATTTCCATTCTTCTCAAGACTCTAATTTGGTGTAAACAACACAGCTGAATGCCTTTGCACAGTCAATAAAACACAAGTGAACATCTTTCTGGTATTCTCTGCTTTCAGTCAAGCTTCATCTGACATCAGCATTCATAGCCCTTGTTCTATGTCGTCTTCTGAATCCAGCCTGAACCTCTGGCTTCTCCCTGCCTGTGTACTACTGCAATCATTGCTGGATGATCTTCAGCAAAATTCTGTTTGCATGTGATATCAATGATAATGTTCTGTAATTTGCATATTTTGCCGAGTCACCTTTCTTTAGATTGGGTACAAATAGGGATCTCTTCCATCCAGTTGGCCAGGTAGCTGTCTTCCAAATTTCCCAGCATAGAGAAGTAAGTGCTTTTCAATACTTCATAAGCTTGTTGAAACATTTCAATGGGTATTCCTTTCAGTGCAGTTTGAACTTCTTCCTTCAGCCCATTGGCTCTTAAAACGTATAAATTATGGTCGAGTGACGAGATTTAAAAGGTATTCAGGAAGTCAGGATACACTGCTGTGATATTGTTTGTTATTAAACAAAGACATGATAAAAACGTCCTCATGCACACTGCTCCAAAACCTATACAACTCCCTCTGGCATTCAATGTCAGATGTAGGGAAAATAGGCTCAAATTTCTCTGAGAGTATAATCTCTGCCAGCCCTTGGACAGGTAGGTACACGTTAGCGCACTCGGCTCCTGCCTGGGGACCCCAAGGGACAGGTGGCCACGGGTAATCAAGCATATCCAGGAGGCGGCCCATGCACCGGATTTGTGGCCTGGGTGGACCAGGTTGGGACTAATGTGCTATGTAATCCGTGGTGAACCCCGCTGCATGGCACAAGCGCACTGGGAAGTGGATCTGGGCCTGCCCCTCCCTGAATGCCTTGCTAGTGCCCTAGAGGGAGGATCAAGAAATCCTCTGTCTCCCGTGCGACCCAAGTTGGAGCTCATAACTCGCCCACCCCTATACAAAGAATACCCTCTGAGTCCAGGTGCTGCTTTGCCGCCATCACCATCATTTCCAGAAGTTTCCAGTCACCGCCACTGTCAGAGTCGCCACACAAAAAATGACCTACAAAACTGCTTTCCGGGCAGCGTCGGGCACCTGCTTTGGCTACCCTCTCCCGGCTAGTCTTGGTGTCTGCAGCAGAAGGGAAGGGAATGATAGAGGGTCGCGACGGGCTCCCTGGAGACCACAGCACAAAAGGGAGTCCCGGCGTCCACCCCGACAGTGTCTCACTTGGTACGGTCCTCCCTCCGCCCCTCTGCGGCGCGGGCTTATTTCCT
>NW_022103921.1:6979307-6995742 GCF_000313985.2 Echinops telfairi
CGGGGAGGCGCCCCAGGTTCCGCCGGGGGAGGGAGACGGGGTGGGCGAAGGACTGCTGCCCAGACGCCCTGTTGTGACCCGGGGTCCTGCGGAGATGCGCGGAGCAGAAGAAGGGGACGTTTCCTTCTCGGGGTGCTTTCCGGAGAAAGGAAAGCGGAAACGCTGTCCGTCGGTCTCAGACATCCGTGTGGTCGACGCCTGTGCTTAAGCGGGAGCGTCTTTCACGAGCTCGTTTGAACGAGGTTCTTGGAGTCCTGGACCCTGGAGCCTGTCAGGTTCTTCGATCTCGTTTTGAGGAATGGTGTGATGAGCGTGAGCTGACGTATCTTCGCGGATCCCAAAGCGTTTTAGTACAGGGTTGTACAAAGATGTTACCCAAGCCCTGCTGGCAGCTCTTTTAATAATAGTATGAAACGGTTTAGGATAGGACTTAGTAGTGCACCATTTGAAACCTTACGAGATGTTGAAATGCAGCATTATCTGGCTTGTACTGGACACGCCGGGCTTAAACTTTTCTTTCTACATGGGCGATACGTGTTGCAGATCCACTGATCTGTGACGCTTTGAAATTACATCCAGTATTGAAGTTGCAGTGAACCTACGCTCTCAGTATTCCGTTTTTTAAAGTGTTGCATTATGTAAGTTTTAAGTGAAGAAGCACTAGTAAAATACTTTCACATTAACTGTGTAGTAAAAACATTTGCTCAAGTAAGTAGAGATCTTGGGTACTGATCCTTAAACAAAGGCTCTCCTAGAGATTAGCTCAGAATTGGCAGAACATAGCTCTGCTGATGCCAAGTGACTTAAAAAACAAGATGAGATAGTGTTAACTATGTAAGACCAAGTCATTATATTATCCAACTCTGTTGGGGAAAGGCTTTCATTTTGAGGTAAAAGAGGGAAACAAAGGAATAAAGATTTGATATGATTTTTTCAGATTATGGACAACAAAAACCAAACCAAACTCGCTGCCACTGAGGTGATTCAGACTTATAGTGACCGTGTAGGGCAAAGTAGAACTACTCTCCGGGACAGTGGTTCTCAACCTTCCTCATGCTGCGACCCTTTCATACAGTTCCTCTTGTTGTGGTGACCCCCAACCATCAAATGATTTTTGTTGCTACTTCATCACTGTCATTTTGCTACTGTTATGTATTGTAATGTAAATATCTGATACACAGGATGTATTTTCATTGTTACAAATTGAACATAATTAAAGCATAGTGGTTAGTCACAAAAACAATATGTAATAATTATACATTGTGAAATATTTATTTCTAATTACAAATAAATGAAAATTTGTAATTTTCTTGAAGCATGGTGTAGCATGGGTAACAGTCTTAGTATAACAACAGTAAACTGCATTGCTACATTTTGCAACTGTATGCGTAAAAAACCAACGGCAGTGTGAAGGTTGAGAAAGCTTCTTTCTCACTACATCAGAAATTCTCAGGGCAGTCTTTGCAAGAGCACAATGAAGATCATCTTCCACAACAAGTCTACTTCTGTATTTAGACTTGATAACCAACAAGCTGGAAAACCCTGTTTCACAAGGATATGTTGTTGGAAATGGAAGAAGAAGGCGCAACACAGTCTCAGAACAGGATATGATTGCAAACACTTGATCCAGAATTTGGTAACTGGCATTGTAGAGAAATCAGTTCTCGCTGCATCACTGTTAATAAGTTCAGTGAACTTCCCTTGGGCCGTCTCAGGAACATCTTCCACTTTGACTGTGAATGGGCTTCTGGCAAGTTGAAATGGGGTGCCAGGTAGATTGGGAAAGTACGATGAAATTTCGTCTGCAAGCATGTGCAAGTGTTCTTTCACAGAAATTATCACTGTACTCCTTTTGTCTGTTCAATGTCATCTTCCTCAAAGAATGCAGATAAGGTAGGCAATGTGTAAATTTTATTTTCATCCATTTTTTTTTTTTGCCAAAGCTGAAGCTTCATTTGGAATGATCGGATCTTTTCAGACAAATCGAGGTATGTTATATTTGGTCCTTGCATAATTTAACTCATTCAAGATGGCAAAGATGTCAACCAACTTAAGCTCTTTTCTGCAGTTCACTTTTATCGCTGAAAAGTACTTCGAACTGCAGTCTTGCTTTGTGATTAAAAAATGTTTTGAGTTCATCACGACACTCAAAAACACATTTTAAAACTTTTCCTATCAACAACCATCTCACTTCAGTGTGAAATAGAGCACTATTCAGCGCATCCAACTCATTGCACAGTTGAGAAAACAGTCGACTGTTTATAAAGTGCCCGTCTTTACAAAATTAACAGAACTTGTGACGCTTTTCATTACTTCTTGTAACTCTTGTGGCAGCGTCTTCATTGCTAATATTCATACAGTGAGTTCCGATGACTTTTGGTGACTCATTCAGTACCAAACATTGAAATCCATATCGACATCATAGCGTAGCTGGAGCACCTTCTGTGCAAACACCACAAACCTTTTCCCAAGAGTTGTCATGCTCTTTCAGAAATGAACCAACTGTGTCAAATACACCATGTGCAGTAGTTGTCGTTTCAAGAGGTTTGCAGAAAAGAAACTCATCTTTAAAGTCGCCGTCATTAATATTCCTCACGTAAACCAGTAACTGAACAATTTGCAACGTCTGTAGATACATTAAGCTGGATGCTAAATATCGGCGGTGGAGCAGATTTAATTTCCTAGATTACCTGATCAAGAATATCAGCAGACATGTCGTCTAGTCTTCTGTGGACAGTGTTGTTAGATAAGGAAATTGCACTCAATTTCCTAATATTCGTCTCCGGTAAATCCTCAGCAATGGTGTGAGGTTTCATAGCTCTGGCGATTCTGAGTGCCACCAAATATGAAGCTTCAACAATGCCTGCTACGTTTTGTTTGTGGTACTTGCCACCAGTGTCAAGTCTGGCTTTCTTGAGTCCATCAGTTTTGCGTCTAAAATAGTTGGTATCCTTGCTGGCAAAGCTTAGATGCTTGCTATCAAAATGGCGTTTTAGTTTGTTCTGCTTCATAGATTCGGCTGATAGAACTTCACAACAAATAGCACATTGTGATTTCTCAATTCCTGCTGTAATTATTGAGGTAAAACAATACCATAAAAAATCCTGACTTTATTTTCTTAACATTCTTCTCTACACAATCCATTGTCATAGGATGATTTGCTAATGAAAATAATATATAACAATAGCTTTAATAATACAAAAGATGATATATGGCATAGTTTAGTCAGTACAGTTCATTAAAGTTTCCTGAGTTATCAGTGTTGTTTTTTTTACATACCCATTACTATCACAAGGGGGCAGTATTCACATCAACCACAGCTGAATATAAAAAGACGGATCAGCATCCAGATTAAGTTCCCATGGTGCAGATATATATATATTTTTTTTTTTGCAGTAGTTGATGATTTCATAGTACATGATTTTACATTTACCCAGTAATTATAGTTCATGAAGTGTTATTTTAATCTAAAAAGAGAATGGTTGATGAAATAGATCATTTCCATCATAATCCATGAGAGATTTAGATTGATTTCTGTATACAAATTTGATGGTACTGAGCGGCATATATCAGATAGTCATGAAAAATTTGTTTAACAATTACAGTAGGTTGCTTAAGAGCTATTGACACTACTATATGATTGGGAACTTTAAAAAAATAACATTTGTAAAATGTCTTACCAAAATAAAGGTTGCAGTCTTACAGATTTATCCCAAGAAACAGAAAGCATTTAATATTTTTCTGATCCAGTGCTCTAACTTTTCAGATGAAAAACTAAAAGGCCTGAAAAGGTGAAATGAGTTATCAAAGGCAGTAGGGCTCGAAAGCCTGTCTGGAGATTTCTTTCAGTGATGATACTAACTTGCCTCTTTCTTTGGAAGTAGCTTTTGGGTTAGCAGAAAAAACATTGAAAATACATGAAAGAAGTCATGGGTTTAAATTCTTGATTTGTCATATGCTAACTGATTTTTTTTGTATTATCACATTAGCTTTCAGATACGTCACTGCTTAATGTACAAAACCGTTTTTTCTCCATAATTTGCAGTGATAGAGAAAATGAGAATATATATATATATATATATATATATATATATATATATATATATATATATATAAAGATGTTGCATACTGTAAATGTGTACAAATAAAAAATGGTGGTATATATTTTTTTGATGGTGGTATATTTAAAGAAAAATACATTTTAAAAAATGTAACTAGGTGTCTAGATCCGTAGGTTTTTGCTTACACCTAACTTTATCATTCTGAATACCTGCTGTTATATAGATTGTAACTCCCTGTAGATACATTTCTGATTCCCATTTAGTTCTAATTTTAGTAAAGGCTCCCATAAACATCTTAGACAGGGTAGAGCCTGACTCCCACTAACGAAGATGAAAGTTTTCACTTAGCATTTGGAAACGTTCTTATACATTCATACATGTGTAAGCTGTTTTGTTTCTTTAGCAGGCAGGTACTTTTTTTCCCCCCTGTCCAGGCAGTTACTTTTTAAAAGAAATGATGAAAGTATCTTTTAAATTCTTTTTTAAAGTATCTTTTAAATTCCCTTGACAACAACAGCAAAAAGCAAATGGGAGGAAAATAGCAACGCTAATTTGGCTGTGACATTTATGGACAGGACTTCAAACCAGTTCTTCTTCGTTCAGTTATGATGATGACTCAAAAGTAGAATGGACCCAAGTTTGTAAAAGTGTGGGCAAGCCAGACTGATAGCTAGATTGGGGGAATTTTTCTTTAATTGCCCTGGAAGAGATTTAATCTTCCTCCTAGAAAACAAGGGTGTCGCCCGTGTTACATAGCAACTAAATCTCTTAACCAGCAAAGTTGGAAACAACAGTCTTTCACTTAAAGATGGTGGCCCTTTGTGCCACTCACATTGTGTAGTGTGTTGTATTCCACAGTCCTGGCAAGAATCTAATCTCCTGTTTCAGGCTTCTGAAAGGATTCACTACATCATCTCTGAGGCTCCCTTCAAGATGTAATTTTTTCCCATTTTGGCTATTGTTTCACTTTACCTAAATTAAAACATTCCAGTCTGTTCAGTCATAACTGAACCTGTTCAAGGCCTCGGACAGGCAATTGTAGTTGTTGTCAAGTTCATTCAGGCACAATGCGACTCTGTGTACTTCAGCAAAAACTGCCTGCTCCTTCACCATTACAGTCATTCCCATGTTTCAGCCCATTGTTGTAGCCACAGTGTCAATCCATCTCACTGAGGGTCTTCCTCGTTTTCGCTGACCCACTACTTTACCAAGCATGATTGGTCCCGTTGTCTTAACTATTATTCTCTACTCATGTATGTACACAGAACTTATAGATAATATTCATGATTAAAGGACTTACTAAGGAATTTAATGCGTTGTAATGAGAATAAGAAATGCTCAGAAGACAGTTGTTTAGTCAGAATATGTTACAGAGTTCTTTCAGGGCTGCTAATAAATGCCCAAAAGGCATACCACTCTTCTGTAAGCCTCTAGCTATAGGCATTCAGCTGAAGCTCTGTGCATCAACAAGCCCAGGTCCCCCAATTAAGTGCCCAGAAACAGCTCACTCCACAAGCCATCTGCCTGCACAAAAATACTCAGGATTACTTGCTCTGTGTGCCGGGGCTCACCGCCCTGTTTCATACTCTAGCTTCGGATTCTCCTGCTGTTCTTCTGATGTCTCCAGCTGTCTTTTGGATGTAGGGGGTTCATGCCAGGGATGTCAGGATCCAGAGGACTCATTCCATGCCTAGCTCTTGCTGGAAGTGAGATTCCCCCCTTCTTCTCAGAGGGCTTATTTTATATGCAGTGAAAAAGCGTTCCAGTGAATCTTGTCCACAATTACTCACTGGTGAATACTCTCAGTATCATCCCCTGCCTTCTTATCCATGCGGAGCTAGAGATGTTGGTTAAAGAGCCACAAAAATAACTCCGTGCCCCTGCAGTCCCTGCTGGAAACATGTCCAAAGTATCATTATGACAAACCCAACTTTAAATAGTTCATATTAAGGTCATCTGGTAGGTATAAAATGGATAGGGATGTTAAAGTAATTATTTTTGTTGTTGCGATTAAATTTTAAGAATTTATCTTGTATTGCTTTAAATTGATAATATTGGTAACTAATATATCATGTTCATATTACGTAGGAGTCTGTCCCTAGTCAAGCAAATAGTTAATATGCTTGACTACTAACTGAAAGGTTGGAGATTAAAGTCCACTCGAGGGGCCTCTGAAGAAGGCATGCTGGTCTCTGTCTGCAAACATGGAGCACAGCTCTACTCTGACACTGATGGGTTTGCCATGATTTGTACTCAGCTCTACAAATACCTGGGTTCTTGTCATATGACATAATACCAGAGGTCTGAATCCAAGGCCTAGAGCAGTTAACATATGTTGCTATTTATATCAGATGAGTGATTGCGAGAATGCTAACTGGGGCTGTCTCCATTTTCTGCACTATTAACCATTTTTCTGTACTCCTGGTGGGTCAAGGGTTGTACTGCTAACCACAGAGTCCAGAGTTCAACCCACCTACCATTCCATGGGAGAAAGATGAAGCTGTCTATTCTGGCAAAGACTTGGTTTCAGAAATCAGAGGGAGCAGTTCTACTCTGCCCTGTGTAGGGTGGCTGTGAATTGGAATCGACTCCTGGCAGTGGGGCTTGGTTTTTGCCTCTAATTAAGACTGGTTGCCTTAACCAGTCTTGAAGAGTTTGAAGGCAGTGTTCCTTAAGTTTCAGACTTTATGGAAATACGTGGGACAAGGTATTCGTCTTCTCTTAGGTGGGTCAGAAGCAAAGCCACAGCTGCAATCCTACTGCCCTCCCCTGGAGAAAGGAGAAAGAGGGAGGAATGCCTTGTGAGAACCCTGAAAGGTCGGCCACGGAGCCTTTCCTTGAGTTACTGGTGTAGCTTGTTCTTTTTAAATACGAGATGTCAAAACGAATTATTCTCACTAGCTAAAATAGAACCACAACTTAATTGATGTTATCAGAGATAAGTGAACAAATCCCACCTTAGTATTTATGCCATTGTTTAGTTAAAGAATTTAGGCATACTTTAATCAAAATTAATGGGGGGAAAAATAACTAAGCAAACATATCAAGATTTTTATAAAGAAGGATCCAGCAATAGAAATGTTCAGTTTGTCCCGGTTAGAAGATAGCACACAAAACTATGTTTTCCTGCTTTGTAAGACCTTCCAAAAGTCTAAGATGTGTAAATTCAAAAGTTCCTCTAATAGCTATTTTAATTTTTTTTTAAAAAGAGAATATTTAAGTCCTAAATGGGACAACGCAAAGGCAAAAAGACATATCTTCCAGATGAATGAGACCATTAGCACAAGGTCATAATGGTATCCAGCAGTCTGCTGATATATATAAAGCTTTAAGAAGGACAGGAGAGGTCAAAGAAAGGTGTCACAAATACATGGTTGGCAGCTTAAATTAAAATTTGATTCCTAAGTCCTTAAATTAAGTCCTAAATTCCTTAAGTCCTTTGATTCCTTAATTCCTTAAATTAAAATTTGATTCCTTAAGAAATTTAAGTCCAAGCACTGAAATGATTCCAATTGTAGTACATACAGAGATATATTATGAAGTAGAAGTTATAGGGTGGAACTATCTCTTTGGTTTTTAATGATAAAAATATTTTTTCAAAAATCACTTAATATCTTTTAATTATGCTAAACTTGTGTGAAAATGTAAAGCATTTACCTTTCTGGTAGTCAGTTTGTTTTTGAACCATAATTTGAAGAAATATTATCAATAAATCATATTACTACCTTATAGCTTCAAAGAGTTATGTAGAGAGCTTGGTAGCAGCTTCTCCGATTTAAGATGATTGTTCTTTCACATAGGTCCTGTGTTAGTCTGGGTTGGCTAGAGAGACAAATTCATAGACACTCATGTGTGTATAAGAAAGAGCTTTACATACAAGAGCAAAACATCCCAGCCCAGTCCAGATCAAGTTCATAAGTCCTGTATTAGCCCATATGTCCGATGCCAATCCTCTTCAGACTCATGAAACACATGCAATGACGCCAAATGCAGGAAGATCACAGGCCAGTAGGTAGAAAGTCTTGTGGATCCAGTGGCAGTGTAAGCATCTCAGCATTGGCATGGGTCTCCATGTGACTCCTCCAGCTCCAGAGCGCTAATGTAGCTCCATGTGTCTTGGCATCAGGAATGTGAAGCAGTCTGTGTCTGGCCTCCAGTGAGCTGTTTATTTTCATGGTGCCTTCAAATGAGGTCATCAAGGTGTGACCTGATTGACAAGCTAGACTCCACCCCTTCGCAAATTAACACCGCATTATGTAACTACCACAGGTCCTACGTATGTTGAATATTCTGATTTTTTAAAAAATCATTTTATTGAGGCTTGTACACTCTTATCACAATCCATACATCCATCCATTGTATCAAGCACATTTGTACATTTGTTGTCATCATCATTCTCAAAACATTTGCTCTCTACTTGAGCCCTTGGTATCAGCTCCTCATTTTTCCCCTTCCTCCCTCAGGAACCCATGATAATTTATAAATTATTATTAATTTTTTCATGTCTTGCACTTTCCAATGTTTCCCTTCACCCACTTTACTGTTGTCCGTCCCCCTGGGAGGGGGTTATGAGTAGATCATTGCGATCAGTTAGTTCCCTCTTTATCCCCCACCTTCCCCTTCCCCTCCTGGGAGTTCATCTGTCCTGGATTCCCTGTTTGCAGCTCTTATCTGTACCAGTGTGCATCCTCTGTCTAGCCAGATTTGTAAGGTAGAATTGGGATCATGATTGTTGGGGGAGGAAGTATTAAAGAACTAGAGTAAAGTTGTGTGTTTCATCGGTGCTATGCTATACTGAACCCTGATTGGCTCAACTCCTCCCCGTGATCCTTCTGTAAGGGAATGTCCAGTTGCCTCCAGATGGGCTTTGGGTCTCCACTCCACACTCCCCATCATTTACAATGATATGATTTTTAGGTTTGGATCTTTGATACCTGATCCTATCGTCACCTCATGATCGCACAGGCTGGTGTGCTTCTTCCATGTGGGCTTTGTTGCTTCTGAGCTAGATGGCCGCTTATTTACCTTCAAGCCTTTAAGACCTCAGATGCTATATCTTTTGATAGCTGGGTACCATCAGCTTTCTTCACCACATTTGCTAATGTACCTGCTTTGTGTTGGGAAGGTGAACATCATGGAATGCCAGTTTAATACAACAAAGTATTCTTGCATTGAGGGAGTACGTGAGTAGAGGCCCAATGTCCATCTGCTACCTTAATACTAAACCTAGAAATATATTTACATATGTACATACCTGTATTTAGACCTCTATAAATGCCCTTTGCCTCCTAGTTCTTTCCTCAATTTCCTTTTACTTTTCTCTTGTCCCACCATCATGCGCAGTCTTCATTTGGGTTTCAGTAATTTCTCTGGGTTACATTGCCCTTGATCACACCATACCAGGCCTCCTACACCCTCCTCACCATTGATTTTGGATCACTTGTTGTTCCTTTGTCCCTGGGTTTGTTAACACCCACTTCCTTTTTCCCTTCTGCCCCTCTCCCATGTCCTCCAGGTCCCGTTGTTGTCTCCTCCAAATTATTTATCCCACCTATCTTATTTAGATAGACTTGCAGAGATAATAATATTCACAAAAAGCAAGATAGAGCAAAACAACGCAACAAAGGAAAACACACCAACAACCACAAAATAGAAAAGCCTGTAAATAGTTCTAGGTCTGTTTGAATGTTTTCCGGTCAAGTCTGATGGGGTGCCATGCCCTGGCCCCAAAGTCTATTTTTGGTATTCCCTGAGGACTTCATTGCTCTGCTTCCCTTGCTGTTCTGTTGCACACCCTTAGTGCTTCTCCTCAGTGTGGTGGGGTCAGTTCGGGTGCAATTCCCACACTGTGTCGCCAGTGTTATTCCCCGCAGCTCTGTGGGTCAGTGAGGGAAGTCATGTCTGGTAGTCCAGACAGCCTTATGGTCCTTTTTGTGTTTTCGCTGTTCTGAGTGGGAATATCATCCTCGGCTTGGTGGACCAAGATGTGTGCCACTCTCTCTTCCTCTCCCTTCATTTGCTCCCATGTGCTCTGATCAGACATGTCCCTCTCCCTGACCTGTAACTTCAGTGCTGTCCTCTGAAGTGAATTTTTCTGCGGGGAGGGGGCTGTCCACGTAGTTGGAATTGGGGCCGGCCCCTCATGTGTGATATTCTTGAAGTTGTGTCTTGGCTCTTATGTACTTGTTTAATTAGCTGAAACCTTCATTCACATATGAGCAGCTTCACAGTTGGCCCCTGGCCATGTTGTAGCTTCTAATACTGAGGTTCTCCATTGTCTCTTTCCATAGATGTAGTCAATTTGTTATTTGATCTAGCGACGTCCACTTAAGTAGTCACTGTTGGTTTTGTTGAATAAAGGTACTTTCAATAAAGAAGTCATTGATCTGATCCCGGGACCACAGAAAGAACAGCATTTTCAAGATCTTTGTATGAAGGTGTGGATGTCCTGACCAGAGGCACCAGAGATGGTTGGACAGAACAAAGGAGCGAGACCTAGACCATAGACTGAGGCAAGGAAACTGAAGCTGAACAAAGGATAGGCATTGATGTTATGGGACTTTGAGGCAGAATGACAGGCAGGCTCACTGGTCTATGGAAGCAGAGCAGAGGCCTAGGGAAATGTGCCTCAGAGGCTGGGGACCTAAGTGCGACTTGGCTGCAGCTGAGGAGAGATGTTGTGGACCAATGACTGTATCCTTACTATTTACTGATCTTGACTTGTGGTAACCAATTAGCTTCCTTAATAACCCCCCATAACTGTGACAAAAAAGACATTGGTCTTGCAAAATTCTATCATGTGATCTCCAGCTTCATTTCTCTCACCAAGGCCATATTTTCCAACTACTGTTCCTTCCTCTTTGTTTCCAACTTTTGGAAATCAGTGCATCTTGAGTGAGTGATTGATCGATTGCAAAATAAAGATGTTGGTAGAATTCATTAATTTCTTCATCACTAGTTTTAGTAGTGGCTATATGAATGTGAATAATAGTTTTGTTTAATGGATTTTCTAGTATTCAGATAGGTAATATTCTATCACAGCATTATACTTCAGGATAGATCTTGAAATGTCATTTTTGATGATGACCGTAACACCATTCTTGATCTGTCATTCTTGACATAGTAACCATGTGCCTGCCTGATGAAAACGGCAAGTACTAGTCTATTTCAGCTCAGTAATGCCTGAGACATTGATCTTAATGTGGTACGTTTTATTTATGATCACTTCCAGGTTTTTTAGTTCATACTTTGCACATTTCGATTCCCAATGAATAATAGATGCTTACAGTGGCTTCTTCTCATTTTGAGTCATGTCCAATGTTAGGCCGGGTTGACTAGATAAACAAATCTAGAAACACTCATATATGTAAGAGAGAACTTTATATCAAGAGGTAACTGTATATCAAGCAAACATTCTAGCCCAGTCCAGATCAAGTCCATAAGCCCAATTCTAGTCTATAAGTCCGATAATCGTTCATAAGCCCCTTACCAGCCTCATGCAGTTCCATGCAGTGATGCAGAATGCAGGGAGATCATAGTCCAGTGGGTGCAAAGTCTTGTAGATCCAATGGCAGTGGAAGCATCTCAGGGCTCCCGTAGGTCTCACCATGGCTCACCAGCATGAAGGTGAAGTCAGTGAGAAAGAGAGAAGCCTACCTCCAGAGAGCCATTTATCTCGGTGGCACCTCCTAATGAGGTCATCAAGCTACGGACTGATTGACAGGATAGGCTCCACCTCTACACTTCATGTTGATGTGAAATTATGTAACTGCCACATGCCCCATCAGCAAATGCAGGTCCCTGAAGGCTTTGCTCCATCCACGTCATTAGGATCAACTCGACTTTGAGAAGGCTTATCTTCTGGTACTATATCTGACAGTTTTCTGACACTATTCATGAGATTTTCAGTGACTAATTTCTCACAAGATGATAGCCTATTCCTTCGTTATAGTCTGTCCTTAATCTCAAAGGTCTGCTGAAACCTGTACTCTGGTTGACCCTGCTATTATTTGAAATGCCAATGACCTGTCTTCCAAGATCACAGCAACACACAAGCCACCTCAGTATGACAACATGACAAGTGGTGGATTTATCTACTGCATCTGTTTGTTTATTTATTTGTTTAATCATTCATGCCAGTGTGGATTCATGAACATTTATATTATACCTTGTGTTATATATTGCTGCACTACTTTATACTATTGCTCAAATTGTGCCAGCTTTGGTTATTGGGAGCTCTTTTAGTTGGCTTACTTTAACATACCATCAACATTGTGAGTTACACACATACACAACTGAACATGTTCTTTCTTTCTGTTCCTCCAAGATGATCCCAACTTGTTTTGTATACCCCGCCCTAGAATCATGTCCAGGGAGCCCTGGTTCCTTTTTATTGGAGAGTGGCATTGGAAACCAAGATATCCACACTAGGTGTGCATCTTCCTAACAGGATTTTGTTACTTCTGGGCCCTTTAAACAGAAATAGGAACAAATGTATGTATGTATACTAACTCTGTACACATATGTCTAGTGGTTTCTATTTGTAATCATCTGCATAAACTAAACGAGCTTATTTACCGAATCTCCAATGTTAGTCCATTACCACATTCTAATTCCCCACTTGAGTTTCTGTAGCCTTCCCTTCCAACAGTAAGAAACTTGACTCCCAGCATTTATGCCTTTTTCACTTCTAATATACATTTATAGTGATTTCAGGATTATTTACTCATATGTCTAGGAAGTGTTTTCTTTTTGTAATTGATAAAATTCACAGTAACATTTTGAGCTATCCTAACTAATTTCAAAGTACACAGTTCAATCATTTCTCATAGATTCAAAGTGTGTATAATTATCACCAATATCTTGATCCCAAAACAATTCTTCACTCAGAAGGAACAGAACCAGAAAGAACACTATACTCATTAAGCAGTTGTTCCTGGTTAACCCCTTTCATAGCCCCTTGCAATTGCTAGGAGAATCATTTTTAAAAAATGATTTCTAGTGCCTTTCTCAAAGATTAAGTCAGGATCTCTGGTGATTAAGAATTTTTGTCTTTAAAAGTGTTTTGTTTGCTGACATTTCCAAGTGATCCGACCCATAAATGCAGCATTGTTTACTTGAGACTAAATTAAAATGCTCTGGAAGCCATAGTATGACTCAGGTAAGCAAGAGACTCCATCAAAACTAGAACGAATGGGGGTGGAGGGTAGGGAGGGTGAGGAGGTTGGGGGACCAATCTATGTGGGAGTGGGGAGGGGGCACTAGAACTGATGGTGATTACACAACTCATTTTAAAAGCAATTTAACCATTGAGTGGGGGGTGGGGGAATAGAAAAGAAAATGTTCTAAAATTGTGATAATGATTGTACAACTCTTCTTAATATGATTGAAATATTGAATTGTGTGACGTGTGGATGAAGTGCCAATAAAACTTTTTAAAAAAAGAAAGAACAATCATTACAAACAAAAAACAAAAAACCCCAAACTAGAAAGAATACCACCACAGTTTGATCTTCTTTAAAGTTCAACTTAAGTTGGATTAGAATGAGAAGAATAATTTAATAAGCTTAGCTTGTTACATATGGGTTTAGGTTTCAGTTAAAAGTTAGTTTTTACTACTAGAGGATTTAAAAGTTCATGGGGAAAATGGAGTGAAAAGATACTGAAGTTTTTCCCTCAGGGGCCCCAGTAGTGTAGTGGGCTAGACACTGAACTGCTAACCACAAGGTCAGTAGCTTGAACCCACCAGCCATTCGGCAGGCGAAAGATGAAGCTCTTTGCTCCCTAAAGGTTTCAAATCTGGAAACCCAAAGGGGTAGTTCTGCCCTGTCCTGTAGGCTTACTATAAATAGGAATCCACCTGATGGCAGTGTCTTTATGTTGTTGTGTTTGTTCTACTTCTATTGATCTCGTCTCATCTACAGCAACAGAAAAAGAAAGAAACCAAATGCTCAGAGAAGAAGCTAGAGTATAGAACTAGCAGTCTACTCATGAACAATGGCCCCATAGCCACTCTGAGGCCAGAACTAGAAGGTGTCCAACTACCCTTTAAGACCAATCTAATCAGCACTCCAATAAATGGATCCTGATATAAGGGGCAGGGGGAAGAAACATTAAAAACAATTCTTTGGAAAATCTGGACCTACCTCTCTGTTCATTGTAACAAACCTGCTACATAGTTTAGACAACTTGCTTGTTTTCCACTGAATTTCTGAAGCAGTTTGAGACGTTTCAAAGCTCACTGTTTCCTTCTGTCAAGTGCTTGTAGAAATAAACTTAGAATTTCTCAACCAAAAAAAGTTAAACTCTGGACTTACCGAGCTAGTTAAAACTAAAGGACTCTATTACCAGTGAATACTGTGCACCCTTTTAAAAAAAAACCATCTGTATGAAACCAAATGCTTAACAATTACTCTAAAGCAAAAATGAAGAGGTAAAGTAACAGGGATACCAGATTATTGGAAGCGAAACATCTTTAAGGGAATTAATGAGAAAAAAATTGTTAATGTAACCCATGTCGTTGAATAGTTTGTGTAGTAATTGTTCAATTGGGAGCTAAATTTACTGTGGAAATTTTCACCAAAACCAGAGTAAAAACATTTTTTTAATTGCCAGACCCACATAAAACCTACTAAATCAGAATCTCCGACAGATTGGCATCATCAAGAAGTCCAGGAACGCTACCATGATTTATTTGCTTGACACATTTGAGTTGATGCAGATTAGATTTTAAATCTTATCAAATAATTTATTAGTATTAAGTACTAATTATGTGGCTGGTGAAGGAAGGAGGAAACGATAGATGAGACTGATGATAGAAAGTAGCTTAATAATGATGTTAGTAAAATTTTACTTATCCGCGACACCTCACTGATAAAACTCACTACCACCAAGTCAGCTCCAACTCCTCGGGAGCCTAGAGGACAGAGTAGAACTGCCCCTGTGGGTTTCTGAGACGCTACCTTTTTAGGAGAATACAGAGCCTCGTCTTTCTCCTGCCTCTCTGTAAGGAAAATTTAAAGCTTTTGGTATAATTTGGTTTGAGTTAAGAACCACTCTTATTTTTAAGGTGCTTGCTTTTATAAACCACCAGCTGCCATCAAGTTGACTCCAGCTCATGGCAACCCATTATATGTTAGAGTAGGACTGTGTGCCATAACATTTTAAAAGGCTGATTCTTTGAAAGTATGGTTCTAGACCTTTCTTGGAGGGTGGGGTGGAGAGAGAGGCATCTGGATGACTCCAACTTCCAGTTTTCTAGTTAGCAGATGAGAGAGTGAACTCTATCACCCAGGGAATCCCACGCCAGAGTGTTTATACCAGAAGAATAAACAAATTCAAAAAAAATAAACAAAATAAACAAAATACAAATTCAACTCAAGATATTTATACTAGAGATTTTAGCTATAACAGTAACGATTTTTTAAAAAAACAAATCTTTTGTAACCCTTGAATATAAAAAAATTGCAATGCAAAAAGAAAAATATTAATCAAAAAAGAAAGAAGGAAACTATTGGGTTAATTTGTTTTAAAAGAATATGTATTTTACTGATGAATTAAGTACTGTAGTAAAGTTTTGAAATCTGAAAACATACTTTCAGATAGCTAGCTAGCTGCTGGCTCATGTTGACTTTTTGGACAGAAGAATGAAACCAGCCAGCGTGTTTAGTTCCATCTTTGTGCTGTTGAAACAGGCTATATCCTTGGGTGTCTTCACGTCTTTTACTGGCTCTCCTCTTCTCCAACAATTGGTACCTCCTGATGACAAGCCTAAAGCAACAGTGTTGGGCAATGTTCTGTCATGATCCCATAAAGTTATTATTGGCTAACTTTTGGATTTAAATTGCCAAGCCTTTCTTCCTAGTCTGTCTTAGTCCTGAAGATCTGCTGAAATCTGTCTACCTTGGGTTATTCTGCTGGTATTTGAAATACTATTGGCATAACATCTAACATCACAGTAGCACGTAAGCGGCCACAGCACGATATGCTGACAGAAGGGTGGTAAAATGACTGTCACAGGCTTTCAAACTTGTGAGTTACTGCTAAATGAATACAGACAGTTTGGTCTGTAGGGAGCAAGAGTATTTATGCTTCAAAGGTGTGAATATTTTTGAAAAAATCAGACCTTTAAACTATAGTTTTTGGATAGTCTATAGTAAAGATTACACTTGTTTGACTTAACAAGTATTGATGCCAACAGGCACCAAGACTTTGCAAAGTATGCAGAACGTGAACAATTCTTCTTTTTTTTTTTTTTTGCTTTTCAACATTTTTTAAAATATCATTTTATTAGGGGCTCATACAACTCTTATCACAATCCATACACACATCAATTGTGTAAAGCGCATTTGTACATTCATTGCCCTCATCATTCT
>NW_022103921.1:6997161-7047514 GCF_000313985.2 Echinops telfairi
CCCCCCACTATCATGATCCCAATTCTACCTTACAAATCTGGCTAGACCAGAGGATGTACACTGGTACAGATAGGAACTGGAAACGGAATCTAGGGCAGATAATCCCTTCAGGACCAGTGGTGAGAGTGGCGATACCAGGAGGGTGGGGTGGAAAGGGGGAACCGATTATAAGCATCTACATATAACTTCCTCCCTGGGGGACAGACAACAGAAAAGTGGGTGAAGAGAGACGGCAGACAGTGCAAGATATGACAAAATAATAATTTATAAATTATCAAGGGTTCATGAGGAAGGGGGGAGCAGGGAGGGAGGATAAAAATGAGCTGATACCAGGGGCTTAAGTGAAGAGCAAGTGTTCTGAGAATTATGAGAGCAATGAATGTACAAATGTGCTTTACACAATTGATGTATGTATGAATTGTGAAAGAGTTGTATGAGCCCCTAAGAAAATTATTTTTATAAGTATATTCTTTTTTTTAAAGTAGATTCTAATACTCACACGCATATATATACACACAGATAAACCTTGTATATTTATTTTTTACAGATCCAGAATGAGAAGATTGATACAAGAAGAAAGTAGTTGAGCAACTATAAGATGCCCAAATCTGGGGTCACAAAACCAGTTCAGAGTGAAAATTCTGACAGTGACAGCAATATGGTAGAGAAACCATGTGGAAGAAAGGTAAATAATTATACTAAATGCTTTTGGAACTGGGGGAGAAAATCCCACTTAATATGTTTAGTAATTACACATAAAATTATAAGAAACGTGGACTTCCACACATATTTTAAACCAACCAATGCCTTCGAGTCAATTCCTATTTCTAGTGACTTTCTGAAAGTTTTCTGAAGCTGTAATTCTTTACAGGAGCAGGCAGCCCCCCTTGCGGTTTGTAGCCCAGTACTAACTGCACCAACAGGGCTCTTTTAATCACGTCCTTTAAAAATATATTGTCTTCCTGTGGATATGATTGCTTTTCCTGTCCTAAAGTAGGATAATTACTGAGATCACAGAGTTGCTCAAATTATTCATTATTGGGAGAACAAACAAAATACGTATGACTTCATAACTACTTGGCATTTCTTCCTGCAATCTCTGGCTCCCTAGTTGCAAAACTTACATTCATGGATGCACACTAGTTGTTCTATTTTCTAGGTCTATAACTGTATAAATTTATATTGATCTCTCTAACCTCAGTGCCCCCCCTTTAATAGAGTGCCTGCCTTATAGGATTATCACAGTAAGCATCATAATGTGTTTAATATAATACTTGGTACATAAAAATGCTAATTAAACAGTTTTTGTTATTATTAGTAATTGTCATGGACCTCTTTTTTTTTTAAGTAGAGTTTATTGAAGGAATGAAACAACCCAGGACTGGGCAATACCTTGTGAGGATTCACATGGTAGTATAGTGAGGGGAAATTTATGCAGAGCTTAAATTCAGAGGATCCAGGAATTTACAAGAAAATTCCTATTGGTTGACATTTATAAAATCAAATTTTAATAGACAGGAAGGAGACACTGACTTGACTGCTCAAACATTTTTTTTTGTGGACCTCTTAATCATTCCGTTTTCTCCTTTATGCATTTATACTTTTTCATCTCTACTTAATGTAGACCCTCATTTGGGCTTCTGCAATAATGGTAGCTTGTCTCACTAATCATTGTCTCTTATCAACTTATCACTATGTTATTTTCCCTCCTGTTTTTAGAAGTCTTCTTTCTCGTTTCCTCCCATCTCCTTTCTTTTGTTGTTGTTGAAGGACATCTGAGCTGGTTCCCAGCTTGGGCTGGAAATGATTAAAGTTCTTATGAATATCTGTTTGTACGTTATTTGAAAGCTTTATTGACATATACTTTCTATACCACAACATGTAGCCATGTCAAGGGTACAATTTAGTGACTTTTATTCAATTTTTAGAGTTGTGTAATCATCATTACAATCCAAGTTTAGAATATTTACATCATTGTCACAAAATTCTCCTGCCCATTAGTAGTCAGTACCCTCTCCCAACCCTGTCCCCCCAATTAAAAACCAAACCCATTGCTGTCGACTCATTTTCTATAAGTGACCTTGTGTGGGTTTCCAAGGCAGCAAATATTTATAGGAACAAGTCTTTCTCCTTCACCTCAAATCTACATTCAAAGCCAGGAAATGTAAGTAAGTATTTCAGAATCCCCTGTAGTTCCTTAAACATTTTAGGATGAGCTTGTCCGTTTCTGGAAAGAAAAATGGCGTGCTAGAATGTTTATAAGGATAACATTGATAGATAAACTTGGGAAGAATTATTGTACTAGTTTTGAATCATTCAGGATATAGAACATCTCCATTTGTTTAGATAGTCTTCAATTTTCTTCAATGCTTTGTAGGTTTTAGTATACAAATCTTGTGCTTCTATTGTTAAGTAATTTGTGTTTTATGCTTTTTAAATATTGTAAAGGAAAAAACTTACTTTATTTTTGGATTATTACTGATAGTGGTATTAGGATTCCTAGTGATCTTAGTGATGTACAACCAAAACACAGCACTACTCGTTCTGTGCCATCCTCACGTGTACTGTGTTTGAGGCCATGCTTACAGCCACCCTGTCAGTCTTTCCTAGTGTCTTGTTCTTTTCCATTGCCCCTCGACTTTACCAAGCCTGATGCCCTCTTCCAAGTATTGGTCTCTCTTAATAACGT
This sequence comes from Echinops telfairi, assembly GCF_000313985.2. Taxonomy (NCBI): domain Eukaryota; kingdom Metazoa; phylum Chordata; class Mammalia; order Afrosoricida; family Tenrecidae; genus Echinops; species Echinops telfairi. Next base: position 6,999,851 of record NW_022103921.1, read on the forward strand.
GTCCAAAGTTCATGAGTCTTGTTATCCTGTTTTTAAGGAGCTCTCTGGCTTTACTCCTTACAAGACAGGTCTGTTTATTGGCAATCCATGGTACTTTTCAATGTTTCTTACCTCCACCATAATTCAAGTGCATTGATTCTTCTTTAGTCTTCCTTTTTCCAATGTCCAACTTTCACATGCCTATGAGGCAGTTGAAAATGCCATGGCTTGGGTGGGAGCACCTTAGGCCTCAAAGTAACATTCTTTTCTTTTCAACACTTTAAAGGGGTCTTGTACAGCATATTTGCCCAAATCTTGACTGCTGCTTCTATGTGCATTGATTGTGAATCCAAGCAAGATGAAGTCCTTGACAACGTCAATCTTGTCTCCATTTATCATGCTCCCTACTGGTCCAGTTGGGAGGATTTCTTTTCCTTTACATTAAGTTGCAATCCACATTGAAGGTTGCAATCCTTGATCTTCTTCAGCAAGTGGTTCAAGTCCTCACTCTCAGCAAGCAGAATTGTGTTATCTGCATATTGAAGGTTGTTAATAAGCTTCCTTCTTCACATAGTCCAGCTTCTTTGATTATGTGCTCAGCATACAGATTGAATGAATATGGTGAGAGGATACAAGCCCGGCACACACCTTTCCTGATTTTAAACATACTGCATTCCCTTTTTCTATTTGCACAACTGCCTCTTGCTCCATGTAGAGCATCCGCATGAACACCATAAAATGTCCTGGAATTCTCAATCTTCTTAGTTATGATCCACATAGTTGAATGCCTTTGCATAGACAATAAAACACAAGTGAACATCTTTCTGGTGTTCTCAATCTTCCCCCAAGATCCTGTTCCACATCCTCTTCTGAACCCATCCTGTCAATGTACTGTTGGAACCATCGTTAAGTGATCTTCAACAGAATTTTACTTGCATGTGGTATCATTGATGAAACTCACTACCATCGAGTCAATGCTGACTCCTAGTGACCTCCTGTGGGTTTCTGAGACCAACTGTTTATGGAAATAGAACACCTACTCTTTCTCCCGTAGAGCTATTTGTTGGTGGTTTCAAACTGCTGACCATGCAGATCACAGCCCAACACATAACCACTGCACTACCAGGGTTTCTGGTATCAATGATAGGGTTCTGCAATTTGTGCATTCTTTTGAGTCTCCTTTCTTGAAATGGATACAAATACGGATCTTTTCCAGCCAGTTGGCCGGGTGTCTATCTTCTAAATTTTTTGGCATAGACAAGTGTGTGCTTCCAGTGCTTGTTGAAACAGGTGGATGGATATTCCATCAATTATTGGAGTGGGTGATTTTTTGGGGGGAAGGGGGGGTGTTGGCTATAATGTCTTCAGTGCTTTGGACTTCTTCCCTCAGTGCCATTGGTTCTTTATCATATGCTACCTCTTTTTGTTACAGTGACTGTGTATTTGTTCCATCTTCTGTTGACACTTTCTTCATTGGTCCACAGAATCTTTAGTATTGCAACTTGAGGCTTGACTCTTTTCTTAAGTCCATTCAGTTTAAGATGTGCTGAGTGTGTTCTTCCCTTTTGGCTTTCTAGCCCTAGGTCTTTGCCTGCAATCAAGATGCATTGATAATGATTGGCAATTTCAATGCAAAATATAAAAACAGAGGAAGGAACATAGTTGGAATGGCCTTGGTGACAGAAAGAAACTGGAGATCACATTATAGAATTTTGCTAGACCAATGATTTCGTCATTGCAAATACGTTTTCCAACAACACAAACAGTGACTATACACGTGGACTTCTCCAGATGGAATACACAGAAATAAAATTGACTACATCTGTGGAAAGAGATGATAGAGAAGCTATCTCACCAGCTAAAACAAGACCAGGTCTCACGGTAGAACAGGTTGAACTTGACGAAAATTAAAACAAGTCTATGATAGCGACAATACGACCTCGAATATATCCCATCTACATCTCAAGCATAGATTTGAATCATTGCGCACTATTGACAGAAGACCTGACAAGCTGAGATGATATCAAGAACATACATGGGGGGAGGGGTGGGGAATGGTCACTAAAAATAACAGGAAAAAAACAAAGCGAATGTCAAATGCACTCCGAAACTTGCTCTTAGTCATAAAGTAGCTAAGATAAGTAGGAGAAATGAAGTAAAAGATCTCAACAGAAAACTTCAAAGGGCAGTTTTCCTCAAAATAAAGTGTTATAGTGAAAATGTATATAGAAATACAATTGATGGTTGTATAGTGGTCTTATAAGCTATGACATTGTTTAATTCATGTGATAGTTTTAATAGTGTGTAGATTTTGTAGGATTTTCAACATAGGGGATCACGTTTTGTCTAACGGGTATCCTCTCTGCTTCCTGTATGAGTGTCTGATTCTCACTCATTAAGGTGGGAACGTTTGCTTCTAGAAATTCCCTTGTTAACCCAGCTGTCGACTTCTCCCCTGTGTCTTGTTCCAGTAGGCCAATTATTCAAATATTGTTGTCTTCTGGGTGGAAGAGATTCTCTGCATAGGCCCAAACTCACTTGCTCTCATCTCTTCTTCTAGGTGAATGTGAAATTCTCCTTTTCAGATTTTGGGATGGCTGATTTTAAGCCTAGCAGGATGTCAAAACTGATCAATCAATCCATCCACCTCATTTACATGGTTCCATCTCCACAAGTATCATGTACCTTATTTGCATTATTAGCAAATTATCTTATCTCGTAGGTGGGATATAGGCACCTTATGTATATAGTGCCATACAATCAATTTGGTGGAAGTTACAAAGACTGACTAGAAGAGCCATATTAAATAATTCCCTGTACCCTAACTGATCTTACAGAACAGCAGTTTTCAACCTGTGGGTCATGACCTTTTGGGGGTCGAATGACCCTTTCACAGGGGTCGCCTAAAACCACTGGAAAACACATATTTCCAAAGGTCTTAGGAACCGAGACACCGCTCCTCTCTCCATCTCCAGGCGGATCCACCCACATGCAGATACGCCCACATATAAGTATCCGGCCTGAAGACTGTTACCCATGCTACACCATGCTTGAAGACAAAATTTCATTTATTTGTAATTAGAAATAAATATTTTACAATGTATAGTTACATACTGTTTTTGTGATTAGTCACTATACTTTAATGGTGTTCAATTTATAACAATGAAAATACATCCTGCCTATCAGATAGTTACATGATGTTTCATAACAGTAACAAAATTACAGTTATGAAGTAGCAGTGAAAATAATTTTATGGTTGGGGGTCACCCACAACATGAGAAACTATATTAAAGGGTCACGGCATTAGGAAGGTTGAGAACCACTGTGAAGGAGTAAGGAAATGTGTTCTTAATCCCACATGTGTTTATCAGCCAGGCTGGCACAATAAATTAACTATCTCATTTTCTAAAACAACTGTTTAGTGTCTAGGATCCTTTTGTGTTATACTACTTAAAAAGATTTGTTAAGCTTTTTGAATCTGTGGGTTAATAGTTTTTATGAAATTTAACTGCTGTTTTTTTCCATCTCATCTGCTGCAGAGTATATCTTATAAAATTTTCAGCTATAGCACTTTTGAAAATCCATAATTTGTCTCCTTGTAATTTTTCCTTATCCATAATTTACATTTGATGAATTCTGCTTCTTTAGATTCTTTAATTTGAAGGTTCTATAAACACATTTCTAATAATGTCTTTATACTCGGTTAAAGCCAACATTTGGGGCTGTTCAGAGACAGTTTCTATTGAGTATGTATGTTAAGTTTGAAAACGCGATATTGTGATTCATGCTGTTGTTCGGTGCCATCGAGTCAGTTCTGATGCATTGCTGTGTTTCTGCAAACAAAGGACTTGGAATTTTACTAAGAATTGTATCAGTTTTGTCAACCACTTGGGGGAGTATTGATACCATAAAAATATTAAGCCCTCCAGTCCCTGAATAAAAGATATCTTTCCATTTACTTAAATTTTTTAATTCTTTCAGCCTTGCTTGATAGTTTTTTTAAGTGTATAAACTCTTCATCTCTTCGGCTAAGTTTATTTTTAATAACTGAATTTTATTTGTGTCTTGTTCCAGTAGGCCAATTATTCAAATATCGTTCCTCTTCCTAACATCAGCTAACAATCCAATGGTAACCCCACGGGGCTCCTTTATTGTCTTGTATCCAGAAACCAAGCTCACTGCCATCCAGCTGATTCTGACTCATAAAAACCCTGTAGGGTTTATGAAACTACTGGAGAAGACAGCTTCATTTCCCTCTCCCTTGGAGCAGCTGGTGTGTTTCAACCTCCAACCTTGTGGTTATTGCAGTCTAAAACAAACCCAGCAGTGCCACGAGAGCTCTTTTATTGTCTTGAATAGTTATGGATTTATTTCATGAGCCAATTTTTAATAATGTGTACTTTCCTAGGAAATTATCTTCCTTGGCCTGAAATTTTTAATTTTGTAAAAATGAACATAGCATTATTTTACAACTTTTTAATATGCCCTTTGGAATTGTATTTAGATTTCAGCCCTAGTATTTAGTGTTTTTTAATGAGATTTGCTGGAAAATTGAATTTATTCTTTTTTTATTCTTATTTTTAATGGTGATATTTTAAGTTTTATTGAGATAGTTAACATTATACAATTCAATAGTTCAGTCATATTAAGAAGAGTTATGCAGTCATCACCACAAACAACTTTAGAACATTTTCTTCCTTCTTGTACCCATTGCTATTGACTTTCCATTTCCCTTTAACCTCTCCTTTCATGCCCCCAGTTGCTGCCTTCATAGAGCCACCCATCTTGACTTCCCTATTCAGAAAAACATGCAGAACGAAGACAAAAACATAAAAGGGCTCAGTAACAATGACCAAATGAAACTAAGAAAGCAGAAAGTATTAGAAAATCAGAATGAATTTAAAATGGATCCAAAGGGAGATCTAACAATAAAGTATTACATTCCATCCTAACTAAAGCTGCTAAATCCACTCTATAGTGTCCTTTGTCTGATATGAAGGCTATTCACATCCCTAGACAGTGGATGAATTTGGACCTGGAAGATGAAATTAGAGTTTCCACTATTAGCCATTACGTTCCATAAAACTGTTGAGAATTTTGGATCTGGTACTGTCCCTTCTGGGTTTGGCTTTTATTATTTACAATCCTTGGATCACTCAGGCTGTGTGCTTCTTCCATGTGGGCTAAGCTGACTCCTCATTTAGAAAGCTTTTAAGACCCCAGATACTATTTTTCCTGATATCTGGTGATATCTGATTACTTCACCACCCATGTCTCCTCAGGAGGGTGAGTACCAAGCAGGGCCATTTCACAAGAACTAATTGTTCTTATATTAAGGCTATGATCAAGTGAGAGCTCAAAATCTATTCCTATATATGGTTTACATATGTCCTTGGTTCACTTTAGAGACATCGTTTTATTGGAGAACGTCATAAATCATCATCTCCAAGAGACGTAAGGTAATTCTATTGATAATATTGTTATTTTAGTCAATGATGCAGAATTTGAAACACTATTGACAAACAATTTAAACGTGTAAGGCATCTTTTTAGACTACAATGCATTTCAGCTTCGAAACTTTAGTGATTGGAAACTAATTACTCAGACCATGAGCAAGTATATGTTGGACCTGACTTGCCATTCATTGAACACCTTTTAAAGCAATAAAGAACTCAATCAATGTCCCATGACCACCATTTCCCCAAACCTTGGCATGGTGATTGTCTGCATTCTCTGCCACTAGGTCATTTCAGTTCTTAGTTCCAGGGAGTATTTCAAGTGAGTTTAAGGTTAAAGTCCAGTTCACTTAGTGGGGTTTCCAATTCCGGTCTTTCTGGTGTGGTATATGAAGAGTGTTGTGCACCTCAAAAGGACAGAGTCTACTGTCCCAGTTTTCTATAGCACGTTGGCTTTGTCACCATGAGCTGGATAAAAAGCGCCCAATTAGGGACATAATACCAGGCATATTTTCCCCTTGAGGTCTATATAAGTAATGTTAGTTTTTCTCAATGGTGGGCTGCCTCACCCGGCTTCCCGACCATCAGAAATGTAATCACCTTTGGTGTGTGTGCCCCTTGCTCTCCACCCTCTTGATCCAAGTTCCTATAAGATTCTCTAATTCATGTTTACTCTTATAGGAGTGTCAACTGATTTGGGATGACTGTAGGATATGGCAGCACTTGATTGATCTCCCTCTCCCCACAGCATGGAAAACTGACCCCATCTGGAATGAGGCCACCTCTCGAGGTGGTTTTTAAAATGCTCAAATAAGGGAAAGATACATAGTTAATTAATGGGAACTAGGCAGGCACACTACCTCATTTGGTAGACCAGATAGAAGACTACATGAAGTGAGAACAGAAGCCTGCCTTTGTCTTGTTGTGTTTTTTTTTATCTTTATAGTAATGGACTCATATAATATTTGTCCTTTTGTGATTGTCTAACTTCACAACATAATGGTTTACAAGTCCATCCATGTCATGAGGTGCTTCATGGCTTGATCACTTCTTTTTATGGGCACATAGCAGTCCCACTGTGGTATGTATGTACCTGTTTCTTTGGGCTATTTCCAGTTCTTGCTTTCGTGAACTGTGCTGCAATAAGCATGGAGAACATATGTCTGTTCATATTGTGGCTCTTATTTTGGGGGGTATATGTCCAACAGATGTATTGCTGAGTAGTACTATTTCTATTCCCAGTTATTTTAGGCAGTACCTCAACCACTTTCCACATGGTTGTATGTGTTTATTCCACAGCAGTATATGAGAGTTCTAGTCTCTCCATACCCACTCTGTTGTTCTCTGTTTATTTGAATTGAACTATGGTTGTGGGTATAAGGTGATAACTCATCTTTGTTTTGATTTGTGTCTTTGGTATGGGTAGTAATACCACATGTGTTTGTTAGCCATTCTGATGTCTTCTCTGGTGAGTGAATTCTTTGTTCATGTCCGTTGTCCACTTCTTAAGTGGATTATTGTTGTTATTTCTTAGTGAGGTAGTACTGAATTCTGTAGATTTTAGTCATTAGTCCCTTGTGCATTGTGTCTTTGCTAAGGACGTTTTCCCAAAGAGGTTTACACTTAAATCTCAAAACCGCCTTGAGTTCGTTTTTGTGCATGGGGCACAAAATGGGTGATAGCTCATTCTTCTGCAAATGGAGATCTACTTTTTCCAGGACCATTTAATGTTTCCCATTTAAAGTTTTTGGTCCTTTGTCAAAAATCAAGTTGCCTGTAGGTTGGTGCTCTTGTTTCTGGTTTTCTAGTCTGTTCCATTGGTGTATGTCTCCATCAGTGTACCAATAGCAGACTGTTTTTACTACTGTGACTATAGTAGGTTTTGAGGGTGGGTGGTGCAAGGCCCCCTACTTTGTTCTTCTTTTAATGTGTTCGTTGCTTTTTCTGGGTGTCTTCCCTCCCTAACTGGAGTTGCTAATTTATTTCTTTAAAGAATAAAGCTGGGATTTGGATTGGAATTGCATTTTATCTTTAGTTTGCCTTAGGGAGTGTTGACACTTTAACAATATTAGGTATTCTTATCCATGAACATGGGATAGTCTTCCATTGATGTAGGTTTCCTTATGAGACGGCCTCCTTAGGAGAAGACCCTCCTTATAAAGGTACCATCAGGCTTTGACCTGATTGACAGGCTAGACTCCACCCCTATACTTCTTTTTTTGTTTTCGAAGTAGGAGGTTTATATTTTATTAGGAATGGTATATGGACAAAGTGGTATGAAAATGAAGTAATAGAAGTAAAATGTGACAAAACATGTCTGATGTTTTTTGCAATATAAATATTGAATTTTTTTAAAAATCAAGTTGATTCGAAATTCTGTAACTACCACAAGCCTTATAATAGATAGAGATATTTAGGGTAGGGTATTTCACCCGTCCTATCAAAACTCATTGCCATGAAGTCAAGGCTGAATCATAGCTGTCAGAGGAAGCAGCCTCCAATAACCGAAGGGCCAGAAGGTGCAAATGTACAGCGATAATATATAAAGATTATAGTGAAGTCGTAGAGGATAAGAAAGGTATGAGAGAGAATAAAGGAGTCAAATACATTTCATGATAGCAGACTCAGCTCGTTTTGATGGACCTTGAAGACCTGGGAGAAGTGAGAGAGCCTTTACTATCTTGGGACATTTATAGGTAGCCTTAAGACATGCATATTCAGTAGTTGCATGCATCACTGGTGGGTGGTATCTACATTAAGGTCCCTGAACTCACAGGTGAGGAAACCTAATACCTGCATTGGGGGAAGGTACATGGGGGTGGGTGGGTGGGGGTTGGTGTCATGATGGGAAGAGAGTAGAAGGATAATGTATGCGTCTGTAGGGAGATAGACTCAACCATGTACTCACTGTATGGCAGCATAGCTATTAAGGGGAGCATCTGTGGGAATGATTTTTAAAGGGGTAATGTACTTTAACTTAACCTCTAATTTACTAAAGTGGAGGCTTTCGTACTGTGGAATACCAGCTTTCCAGAGCCCATCTTTTATAAGTTCGGGAATATAGTCCATGTCATATATCCCTGAGTGTTAGTTTCCCACACATAGAACCCTTTAGGACAGAGTAGAACCTGCCTCCTGTGGTTTTTCCAAGACTAAATCTTGATGGGAGTAGACTTCCTCATCTCCCTAAGAGTGGCTGGTGCCTTCTAACTACAGATCTCGTGGTTAGCAAGTCAATTCATAATACACTATGCCACTAGGGCCCCTCTGCTTGAGAGATGGACACATATTTTATTTGCTATATTGTCTTTTCTCCACATTGAATTAGAATGGATCCCAGTTTTTCTGATTTAAGAAATGGGCTGTGGCACTTTACTTAACCAAGTGGATTATCTTTTGCTCATGTGAACCATGTACATTTACCATATGTTAATGCAAATAACATTTGTTTGCCAACTGTAACCCCCGTCCCTCCAAGTGTGAGGTATTTCTGTAAGTATACTATGCTAATTTAAAAAGTGAACATAGCTAATAAACTATAAAGCATGGATGTTGATTTGTGTAAAAACACAGTACCTCTATTGATAAAGAGCAGTAGTTCTTAAACTTTAGCATACATCAGAATCACCTAGAAGGGTTGTGTAAACAGATGGCTGGTGTCACTCCTGAGTTTCTGATTCAATAAGACTAAGGCACCAAAGCCAACCCCACGTCCCCAAGTCGATTGTGATGTAGAGCCACTTTATTTTTTTTTTTGCATAGTTAAGTTGCTTTTCTTTTTTTTTTTTTCTTTTTTTACATTTTATTAGGGGCTCATACATCTGTTATTGCAATCCATACACACATCAATAGTGTAAAGCGCATGTGTACATCATTCGCAAAACATTTTCTCTCCACTTAAACCCCCCACATTAGGTCCTCATTTTTTCCCTCCCTCCCCGCTACCCCCTCCCGCATGAGCCCTTGATAGTTTATAAATGGGTATTTTGTCATATCTTGCCCTGTCCGACGTCTCCCTTCATCCACTTTTCGGTTGTCTGTCCCCCAGGGAGGAGGTCACACACAGTTCCATGTAATCGGTTCCCTCTTTCCTACCCATTCTCCCTTTACCCTCCCTGTTTTGCCACTCACACCACTGGTCCTATAGGGCTCATCCGTCCTGGATTCCCTTTATTTTCAGTTCCTGTCTGTACCCGTGTACCTCCTCTGGTCTAGCCAGTCTTGCAAGATCGAATTCTAGTCATGGTAGTGAGAGCGGGGAGGACACCTTTAGGAACTAGAGGAAAGTTGTATTTCGTAGAGCCACTTTATATGACAAAGTGGAATTTCTCCTTAGGATTTTTAAGGCTGTAAATCTTTATGGAGGCATACTCCTGTCTCTCTCACTCAGAGCAGCTGTTAGGGGTGAGCCACTGACAACCTTTCAGGTAGCTGTACCCACAGGTAAGGCCTGAAATTTTGCATTTCTATTAAGTTCCTGTAGTTTACGTGGGTTACTCCTTAGGCTGCTAATTGCAACATCTCAGTTTGAAACTATGAACTGTTCCCCAGGAGAAAGATGGGGCTTTCTTCTCCCACAAAGATTTACAGTCTCGGAAACTCACAGGGCAGTTCTACTCTGCCCTATAAGGTTTATTGTGAGTAAGTTTTTGGGGGTGCTGATGTTGCTGGTCCAGAGACCATTTGAGGATTACTATTATAGACCATTTTAAAACCTTTTTCAATAAACTACATCTAATTAATCAGTTGTTAATGTAGAGTAGCTTTTCCACTTTTATATATTGACTCGCAATCATATTTAGACATGTAGTTAATTCTTTTATGTCATATATATTGAATATTTAATACTATTTTAAAGTTCTATTAAATGAAATTAGGATATACCAGCAGTATAGAAAATAGTGTAATTATTGTGACTGCATCTTGAGTATATTGTATAATGATAGTTTTCAGTATTCCTTTCTACTTTGTGTATGCCTGAATATTTTCTTAATAACCTGTGGTAATTTTACTCATATTTTTCTTCATAATAGCATAAAGAAAAGATTGCATCCTATAGAAAAACACCAAAAACTGACCAGAGTGATGTGGGAAAGGAGATGAAAGAGAAGTCTTCCCTGAAACGTAAACTTCCATTTACCATTAGTCCGTCAAGAAATGAAGAACGAGATTCAGACACAGGTTAAATAATTATTATTTTCTGGTAAAATCTTGATTGTCTTTTGCTGTGATTATCTTTTTATGTGCAACACCCCTTTTGTGTGCTCCCTTTGTGTATTTTAATATTTCAAATTTTTCATTTTGGTGTAGGAAATTTCTTACTCAAATATAATTATAAATCCCTTACCAATTTCACTACTTAATTTTTAAGGGGAGAATTAAAGAAATTCATTCATTGTTGTGGAAGCAGTAGGATATAGCAAATTTGAGAAAGTATCAATGAAATAAATGTTAGGCATTTCAGATTTAAAAATTAATTATAAATATATACCACCAAAACAAAAAGAATTCTATCTTAACTGCATAAACCCCATTCCTAGTACTTTTGTTTCTCAAGATGTTTATATACTAAAAATGCTTATTTGATATTATCCCAATCATCTATAATAGAACCTTGTTACCTCTGAAAAATAAATTGCTATTTTGTGTTTTAATTCTGAACTAATCATTTTGTAAAATCTGTATAAGCTAGAATGTTTGTTATTAATGGGGCTGTGCATTTAAACCCACTAATTTATTGAAAAATCAATTACTTTTATTATAGAAACAAAAAATTGTTTCTGAAGCTGTAGTTAACAGGTTATAAATGGTTTGGCACCCTGGCTTCAACAGTCAGCTCAGATATGGTGATGACTTAGGGATGTTACAAGAGCAGTTGTGCATAAGGTCCCTGTGGAGTCAGAACTGACTTGAAGCACCTAACGCTGTAGCAGCAACAGCTGACGTTTAAAGCAGGGCACAGTGCATTGAGCAAAGCTGGTTGTTTTTTCTTCCGTTTTAACAAGATGCTTATATTTTATTTTCTGCTTGAACTCTTCATTGTACTCACTTAAAAATAACATTTAAACCAATTAAAGTGCAGCATTGGAATGTCCTTAACCATCACTAACAGCCAAGTCCAGGCAGTTAAGATTTAAAATAAAATTTCATCCAAGTTGCTGAAGACTCTTCACTTGGGATTTCTTGGGAACTTATTTTCTCTCCTCAGTCCATGGATTAGTTCTGCACCCTAAAAATATTTCAACTACAGTTAAAAGTTTGTCCAATATCCACTCTAAACACATCAGGTTAACAGCTAAGAATGTTACTTGTGCCAGTCAGAATCTGATACCAATTAAATGGTGACAGCTTTGCCAATAAACAAGAATATACTCTGCCACAGCCGACAGGTCCCAAAGATACATGGACGTTTTCAAAGTTGTTTCATCTCATGTATTGAATGTTAATGAACTGCTATTAAGTATATTACAGTTTTGTAACCATGTAGAGTAGTAGTTATTAGGCTGCAGTCAGCATGGTTGGCTGTTTCAAACCACCAGCAGCTTTGCAGAAGAAAGACTGGACTTTCTAATTCCGTTACAGTTAGTCTCAGAAACCCACAGGGGGTCGCTATGAGTTAGCATTGACTCTTGGCAGTGGTGTGGGTTTTTACTAACCATATAGTTAAGAAGAATTTAATATCCAGAATACAGGAAGAATTTCTACAACTTAACAAAAAAAAACAATTTTTAAAATGGGCTAAGAAGTTATATTCTTTGTTTATTTCAAGTTTTTCCCCTAGATTCAGAATTTTGGATTTTTGCTTAAAGCATGATTTAAATATGCTTAAAAACAGGGAGCTTTATAATGTTTGTGAAAAATGGAATTAAGTAATAATCGAAATTTCTACAGACTTTCTGAAGCATTCTTATAATATTCTTAAATTGTTTAAGATCACTTTATTAAGAAAGCCATTGTGTGTCTTTAGGTATGACAAAATAAACAATTTATAAATTATGAAGGGCTCATGAGGGAAGGGGAAGTGGGGAGGGAGGGGACAAAAATGAGGACCTGATGCCGGGGGCCTGGGTGGAGAGCAAATAGTTTGAGAATGACGAGGGCAATGAATGTACAAATGTGCTTTACACAATTTATGTATGTATGGATTGTGATAAGAGTCGTATGAGCCCCTAATAAAATGATTTTTAAAATAAAAATAATAATAATAATAATTGAAAAATAAAATAAAACTTAATCTTGCCTACATTTTCTCTCTGGAGATCATTTACTTTATTTAAATTTAATAAATTTAAATCTTTAAATTTAAATTATTCATTTAGCTAGAGGGAAGAAATTTTAATAAATTCAGAGAAATGTAACATTTTTAGGAATCAATTAAGGCTTCAAAAGAATAAACTCCCCATGAGAGCTTTTGTTATTAGATCAGGTAAACAATTTTCCTTAAAGGAGCAAAATAAAATTAGGAAGACATGAAGTTTGGACATTGGATAAACATAATCTGAGTCATATTTTATTAATGGTTCTTTCCCCCCAGTTTACTCTTCCACTGTTTGAAACAAGTGAAGTGTAGATTTCCCCTAAGTTTCATAACAAACTCTTACATTTTAGAAATATTTTGTTCCATCACAACCCAAGATATGATAGATTTAAATACTATATAATTTTGATAGGCTGAATTTGTAGATTTTAGAAAACGGATGAAGGCTCTGGTTTATATCCATTATGCACACATACATGTGCTTACACACACTCAGTCACACTCAACAGACATTAAAATAAACTTCCCTAGGCCTAAATTAAATATTTTATTTATAATTCAGCTGCCTTTTAGTTTTTATGATCTTGAGAAATAAGTAAATTCCAGAATTAAATAAATTTTACAAATAAAAATTATGTATAGCTTCAACCCCTATATCTGACATTGTTCTATTCTCTAGCACAAATTGTATTTTAAAGTGTGTGTGTGTGTACGAAACGTTGCCATTTTGTTGATGCCAACTTATAGCAATCCTATAGGAAAGGGTAGACCTGCCTCTGTGAGTTTCTGGGATCATAATTTTTTATGGGAGTAGAAAGCCTTATCTTTCTCCTGTGGAGTGTCGGGGGGTTCTAAATGTGTAACCTGGGCTGCTGGACAAAGACACAGAGGTGGAAATCTTTATAATATGTATGATAAATGTCATCTTAAAATGTTCAGTATTTTAAATTTAATCAAGGTAAAAACTTTTTAAAAACAGGGAAGCTGTTGAAAGATACAAGCAAGCAGTTCAGAATAACTGAATTATAGTTAGCAAAGAAGTAGAGGCCAACATACCAGACATGTTTTCAGTGAATTTAATGAAATTATTGTGTTAATATAAATGCTACCCAGATCATAAGTTGGAAATAGGAACTCTGTTTAGTCCCTTTTACTTGACATCTTACTTAGTTAGTTGACTTACTTACATTTAATTGACTTAGTTGACATCTCACTTAGATGGCTGCTTGTTTGGAAACAAGCCTTTAATTTAAGGAATATCTTGTTAGAGGTAAATGTGACCAACGTATATAAAAAAAACTAAAATGTTATACTCTAAATAAATAATTATCTATATAAATAATTATAGATAAAAATTATTTATCTTCAAGAATGTTATTTCAGCTTTGTTTATGATAGCCATCAACAAAAGGGAGGGGAACAACATGGGGAAATGTCAAGTACTATTGGATTTCTAAAAATATAGCAAAGAAATCCAATAATTAAATAGTATTTTTACCCTTTGAAATAGAATTCTAGGAAAAAATGAAGGATAATAGAAAAATAGTAATGATACAAACCAAACCAATAGTTACTTAAACTATACACGCACTCCTTGCTTGTTGACATAGTTAAGTTCTAAAGGCCCCAGGTAGTTATGTAAAAGTAAGCATTAAGGAAAAATGGAGGATGACCATATCACACCACAGACTGGAGGTTGACTGCATCATTACATAACTACCACACAACTGAAAATCATGGCTCTTCCAGGTTGACCCATAATTATCACAGCCAGTGTTACTCTTGCCTCACCCCTTGGCAGTCGTAACGGTCAGACATACATTGTGAATTTACACAATAGAGAGATGACATATGTGCAGAATGCCGTATGATGAGATAATCGGTAAATGAGAAATAACCAAAAACAAAAGCAAACATTACCACTGAGTCAATTCAGATTCTTAATGACCCAGTTAAGTCCCCGGAATTTTACATAGTACTCACTGAGAATGTCAATCACAGGTTTGCTGAAATAATACCTATCTTAATATAACATATAGGACATTGATGTAGCAAGACCAGGTCTGCCTGCCTCCCAGCAGTTCAACAATCTTGGAACCGCTGAATTCTGCTTCCTCAGATACCCTGCCCTCAGGTTACAAGTGTGTCTGAGGTAGAGTCCAGTTCCCCCAGTGGAGATAAAGTGGAGCTGACATCAAGGAGTTCAAGACGTCTGAAACTGGTTGTGGAAGCAATTTTACAACACTGTTTGATGTGATTGAACTATGGAATGGCATGATATCTGGATTAACTGCTAATAAAATGGTTTGGGGACAACAAAAAAACAAAACAGTATCTTTGGAGGAGATCTGCTGGGCCAGTTCCAGGCAGGGACATCAGCTCAGGTTATGGCAACTGATTTTTGGTATTCCAAGGCCATGGTCCTAATAAATTTTTGTCAAAGGACACAGGGAAATCAAGGGGGCTTACTGAGAAAAAATTTTCAAGAAAAGTTAAAAATTGGCTTGCTTAGGAAACAGCCAGAAAAGTTGTGCCATGAAATTTTTTCCCATCACCACAGTGAACTGGCTCAGTTTTTGAGGGTAGCACTGACTGTCCCAATGAGAATTTTGTAGAAATTCTCATGGAACAGTAATAGGTTCGAACCTCCAACCTCACGGTTAGCCACAAAGCATCCCCACGAAACCATACATCATCATCCGTTCTACAGCCCTGATCCTGCCCTTCAGACTTCTTTTTGCTTGCAAAATTAAAGACCATTAAAGAAGAAACAAGATTTGAATAGCTCAAGGATGTCAAAAGTGTATTTTGACATGGTGTAACTTGAAGAGTGGAAAATTTGTTCAGGAAGGAATTGAGAAATAGAAACACAGCCTTCTGAAGTATATAGACCTTGTCCGAAAAACTCACTGGTTCACTGATCCCAAAACTAGCAATAATGTCATCAAGTAGATATATGATTCTTAGCTTTCATTTTAAGATACACTTCTGTATCTTAGAAGGAACCCTGGTGGTGCAGTAGTTAAGGGATCTGCTGCTAACTGTAAGGTTAACTGTTTGAACCCACCAGCAGCTCCTTGGGGAAAGGATGTGGCAGGCTACTTTGGTATAAGTAAAGATTTATAGTTGGAAATGAAATGGAACAGTTCTGCCCTATAGGGTTATCATACACCAGATTCAACTGTACAGCAACTGGTTTGGTTTTCTAGTTATTATTTGTGTATGAAACTTTTCTCCTAACACAGGAAGATAGGGGATATGTGGTAAAATTCAAATCGTCCTTGGGGTAGATTCTGTGTTTGGGGGTCCATCATCACAGTTGTAGAGCTTGTTAAGGTTTTATAAACTAAAATCTGTGCTAGTCATTTTTAAAAATTCTGTTTCCTGAGTCTCTGGATGCCATTACAGGATTTGCCTTATTTAATAAGCAAATACTTTTTTAAAAAGTAAACATAATTTTTCTAGTATTGTGTGAGGCCAGGTTCTCTAGAGAAACAAAACCAAGACACTTATGATTATATATATATATATATTTATACAGCTAGAAGGACTATAACAGCTAATTTGTATACACAGTAGTACAGAGGGTTCAGTTCGACTCAGTTCCATGGAACAGTTAATATACTGGAAGTCCAACTCACAGGGCTGCTCGGTCAAGGGCTTCTTGACTCAGGGTCGCGGAAGCAGGCAGCTGAGTCTCCCTGAGGGCAATGTAGGCAGAGACCACCCACAGGCAGCAAACAGCAGGCTAGGTCACCAACAGTCAGCAGCTCAGGAGCTTAGCGAAGCAGACCCAGATGGGATATCGAACTCAAGCAATGCAAGGCGACAGGACCCACCAGCCTCAAGCTCAAGCGATGTACACGCCAGCAGCATGGCGAAGCAGGTCTTGAAGGAGCCTCCAGCTCTAGGGACATGATTTGTGGTTGGCTTGTCCCACAAGTAGTGTAGCTTACAAGTTGAGGTAGAGAACAAGCTAAAGCAGGTGCATTCTGATCCAAACACCAGAGTGCAAGATGGGGGTGGGGGGGTGGGGCAAGCTATGCAAAGCCATTTATCTCTTTGCCCTCCAATCAAACTGCAACCTGATTATTCCCACATGTTCCTATTGGCTAGGTTGGCACAACTAACCTATCTGTCACCTATCTACTTTAAAATCATTTTTGGTGATTTTCACAGAGCTAAATTTTATTATGAAACTTTTCAAACATACAGTGCAGTCCTTTTAAATCATCTTTAGTATTTTTCTTTTATTCTTTTATGATTTGAAGTAGTATGTTATTTTTAAAAGATAAGTATTACTTGTTATGGCTTGCTGTCTTTCAGGAATAGTTCATTACTCTACATAGCTTTCTGTGTTACATCAGTCTCCTGGATAGTAGTTGCCTCGCCCCACAGAAGAAAGAAGTAGTTGAAAAAGGATATCAGTTATGGCCATTTTAATATTCTAGCTCCTGAATTTAATCTCTGTACCCAGATGCCCCAAATACAAACATTTGAATGTAATATAATATAATACATTTGTGGGGTTAGTGGGAGTAACCATACTTTCAAAGAATGATTTGGACAAAAAATTACACTAAATTGAAAACTGAAATTATCTACTGTGTGTTAGCTTGTGAAATGACATGATCTGTTTTGGGTAATATATTGAATTCAATTTGTTCATACAACATCTTAGTTCTTCCCACTCCCCTTTTTTTCCTGCTTTTTAAACTGTGGCAGTCATTTAAAATTTTTGGATTGTCTATAAATGAAATGTCAAATATTACTCCTCATAAAATTCTTACAGTTGCAAACCAAATGCATTCAGTTTATTAGAAACTTTAACATTCTATCAGTTTAGCAAATACTTGGATACCTATGAGCCTACCTGTTCATTAAGCCTTGCATGTATGTGGCAGTTACTTGATCTCTTGTCAACTTGTGAAGAGGTGGAGTCTAGCCTGTCAATCTTGTCATAGCCAGCGATGACTCTGTGAGGGCATGGCCTTCTCCTGAGGATTCTGGGAACTCCAGTCTTCCTCCTCTAAGGTGAGACACACACTCTCTGCTTCATCTCCCTGCAAGACATTCCTGTAAGCCACATGGAGACACGCTGATGGAGCCAGAGCGCTGGCGCTGGAAGAGCCATGTGCAGACCCACACTAGTGCTAAGATGCTTCCGCCACCACTGGATCCACAGGCTTCCGAACCACTGGCCTGTGATCTTCCTGCACTTGACGTCATTGCATGTGTTGCGTGAGTCTGAAGAGGAATTTATAGACTGGTATCAGACATAGGAGCTAATATCGGACTTACGGACTTGGACTGGACTCGGCTGGAATGTTCTCATAATATGTAATTACGCTTTTATATAAAGCTCTTTCCTACACATCTATGAGTCTCCCTGGATTTGTTTCTCTAGTTTACCTGAACTAACACAATGTACATTGATAAATCTGACATCGAAGAGGAATCCTGTAGTCTAGCAATTGTTTTGTTACAAATGCTTGAATTATACATAGTTAACAAAATTAAATCTTAGTAATAAAAAGGGGGATTCTGGTATGTAGGATTAGGTCGAATGAATACATTTTTATAATATGTTGTCAGGTCTTCCGATTTAGAAATGAATATGGGAATATTAAAGGAGCCCATTGACCTTGGAATTGGTCTAAATGTTACTAATGTTTTTTCTCCTTTTAATTGAGTGAGCCTTCTTATTTATACATTTTTAACCTTATTTTAAGAATAAGCTTATCTTTTTAAAAAGTTTAAGGTGTTACTTGTCCTGTGGTGTTTTTCAACACTTTTGTATCCTTGTATTCATAAATTATGTATATAGTAATGAACATGGAAAGAAAAATAGATGTCAATAAATTGAGGATATGAAGCTCAAAATAATATTGTGAGGAAATGATTTTTGTTTGTTTGTTTGTTTTAATCGTTTTATTAGGGGCTCATACAACTCTTATCACAATCCATACATATATCAATTGTGTAAAGCACATTTGTACATTCATTGCCCTCATTGAAATGATGTTATTTATAAGTCATTATCTTCTGTGGACATACATGGGGGCTTCAAAAAGCTTGTGGAAAAATTCCAAGGTTCTCATTTTACTTTGTCACAGCCTTCTTGAGACCCCCTTGTATCGCCAAGGTCCATTCTCTATACTCTCATTGCTCTGTCATGAGTCATTAGGTAGACTTTCATAGTCTTACTGATAAAATCTATTCTGGTGGGGGCTGCTTTTTCTGTACGAGGTCTTCTGTAATGGTCAGTGTCATAATTCCTATCTGGAAATGTGTAACTTGTAGAAATTGGTGCAGAATGATAATGCAGTGCAAAGTGTTCTATTCTGGGTAGATGCTGACATTCATAGAGCAGAGTGTGATTCAGAAATGGTAATAGAGTTCTGCCTTTTTATAATTATTCAGAAATTGAAAAAATAGCTTCAAAGGAGATGGCGTGTTTTAATAAACAGCATCAGTATTACCTATTATTGCCAATTACATTGTTGACTTTCTCAATTTGTGAGATATGCTATTTGAAGGAACTGAAATCTTAGATATTGGCCAGTGTTTCAAACGTCCTTTGGCTTTCGGGAAACTAAAAATAGAGCAATGACTAACTGAGGATCTCTTGAAAAATGTTGGTTTGTTGAATTCTGCATTTCCCTTCTTGTGCTTTTTTCCCTCCTTCTTCTCTCTCCTGTCTCATTCTATAGATTCAGATCCAGGACACACAAGTGAAAACTGGGGGGAGAGACTTATCTCTTCTTACAGGACATATTCAGGTAATTAGATTATCAGGTGTTCCTGTTGAGCTAGCAGTTTCTGTCGCATTTACAGTTAATTACTGAATTATAAATTAGTTGTCAAACCTAGTCTATAGTAATGAATGGGCTACATAAATGACACTAAAATTATTCCAGTTTTGTTCTAATACCCAGTTCCTCATATCTAACACATGCAAATATATAAACAGGACATTCTGCTGTATAGTACAATTTGGCAATTCACATAAAAGAGCAATGTAAAATAGCAGTCCGTGGAATATTGATTGCTGTAGTTTTAGGGGAAGATACTCTGTCTGTGGTATACCCTTTACAAGGTATACCAAGTACACTGATTGTGAAAGGCAGTGTTCGCTTACCCTTAAGTCAGGTAGTGCTTTAAAGTAATTTAAAAAAATTTTTTTGATTCCATTGAGCTCTTTAGTCTTTTAATTTTGCTACCCATCTTGAATTTAACTAAAAGTGAAAATGACTTTATCATTAATTACCATGGGACTTTTCTATTATGCTATGGTACAATATTAACATGTTTTCACTCACAAATACAAGAGAATATATAAAATTACCATTTTAAAATAAAGAATAAATATTCTCTAGTATGTGAAACCAATTAGTTGCATATTTCGGCTGCCTTTTTTAAACCTTTTTATCTCTGACCTTTTTTCTTAATGTAAATATTTTCTAGTCCCTAGGTATTAAAATGAACAATTTTCAGCATATGACATTTAGTTCTAAGCACTGAAATGAACCTTCTGTTTGTAGTATACTTTTTATTTACTCCATAAATTAAGGGGTTGAGTATGGTAGAAGCAAAACAAAATAAATGCCCTTAAAATTATCCTTAAACCTATTATTGGAACCGATAAATCAATAGTCCCCGATTGTAAAAAACGAGGGCAGACATCTTACTGATAATCTGCTGTGCATTGAAGACTTCTAGTGACCGAGGAGTTAGGCATATTTCTAATACGGGAGGATTTCTGGGGGCCTCGCATGGATTAGTACTTGGCTGAAAAGCAAGTCTGGAGATTCTGCTCCATCCGGAGGCATCTTAGAAGAAAGGCATGGCCACTTGCTTCTGAAAGTGCGCTCTGCCGTGAGTCAGGGTCAGCGCAACGGCACCCAGACGCGCCCAAGATAAAGTCACCTGTGATCTCGGTGTCTTTTTGAGAAATCAACAACAGGAAATACGGGCAACTATCAGAGATTCACCTCGTTAATTTTAGACCTAGAAAGTAATGGCAAGTATTGTTCTCAAATTAAAGAATGCATGTATGCACACAGCAAATGTCATTTTGATTGTGCCCACCCAGTATGTCCCTTTTCTTACACAGTGCTTTATGGAAAACATCAAGGCCTTGTTTCCATTTTTGAAGCACTGGAGATTAATTAGCCAATTCTTCAAGAAAAACAACTTTCATCCTTAATGTGCTTTCCTTAATTGGATAAGACAGTTTGGGGTCAACCTGAAAAGAGCATTTCTCAAAGTCTTGTGACCTGTGAAAGAATGTTGGATTGTTAAAAAGTGCGTTTCTTGGCAGGAGGCAGGGAGGCACTGCTTTTAAATAATCTTAAAGTAAATCTTTAAGACTTTTTCCTGTAAGTGATCTCTATACAAATAGGGAGCATAATGAACTATTGTATTGAACTGCTAACGGTAAGGTCAGTGGTTTAAACCCACCAGCGTCTCCCTTGGAGAAAGCGTTCACCTTTAAAGGTTCAATTCTTGGAAATCCGAAGAGACAGCTCTGATCTTTAGGGTCCTTTAGGGTCATTATGAGTCAGAATGTACTGAGTAGCCAGCAGTGAATTTTTCAGGTTTTTTAAAAACCAAGGCAGGCGTCCCTAGGGGTATAGAAAGGTAAGCATTTGTCTACTGGCCAAAAAATTGAGAGTTCAGACCCGTCCAGACACTTCCTAAAACAGACGTGGTGGTCTGCTTCTGAAAGGTCGGAGAGCAGTTGTATTAAACACACGTGGGAGCCCATGCGTCAGAATCCGCGCAGTGGCAACTAACAGTAACCGTAGCAGGAGATGAGTGGAATTTCAAATCAGTTGAAGACTGTCCAAAATGACCACATTTTGTGTTTGTACTTATGCTTTAAAGTGATCTGTTGTGAAACAAATAAAGACATCTTTCAGTAATTGAAACGTGAGAAGTACTTAACTCTTTTTGATGTACTGTGTGATCATATTTAACTTGGACAGGTCAAAGGGAGCAGGTTCTTCGCAGGATAGACCCCAAAGAGTCAAACTCTTGTTGAATACATTAGACTTGAAATTGCACACTTTGGGACATGTTAACATAGTGTCTATGGTATTGAAGAATGATAGATGCATATGTGTAACCTGGATAGCTACTGTTGTTCACTTTTCTTCTTTTCCTAACCCAGATTAAACACGAACTCAGACATCTTATTGGAATGCTTTTCTAAAATACAATAATTATGTCTTTATTCCTTTGGCAGTATGTAATTCTCAGTTAATTATAAGTGTTGTACTGTCTTCCTTAAGCTAATTATGTGCCATATTAGAGTATTCTTTTTCAAACATTTCATAAATGCACTAATTTTTTTCTATATTGGTTTCCTTCAATTATGAGATTGTATTTATTTCCTTAAAGCATTTTTTGTGTTTTGTGTAAAATTTTCAGTTACATATTTCAGTTTTTGGGGAAAATACGTTTATTCGAATATTTTTATTCAGATAACAATACTGCTGTGTACACATGGACTCACCATGAGTCAGTATTGATAATTATGTTTTCTCATTAAATGCTAGAGAAAAGCACACAAAAAATTAATCAGAAAAGTATATGGCTTAGGAAGAATTTAGGCTTCTCCAAAAGTCTTGTCTAGAAGTTTATCATAATTTTAGTGCTAAGGTTAAATACCAATAGGATACTGGATTTCTACTAAATTGGATTATTAATGATAATGATAGGATAAATATGAATCTAAAAGTATATTAAAGATATGATTAAAGATTGGTTTAAATAACTTTAGAACTTTTTTGTTATGTAATAAACAAAGCAAACCAGACATAATAGGAGCTACTAAATTCTGAGTGGTTTGTGGACAACAAAGTATGAACATTAGGATGCCAGTAACTTAAATAAGTGGTATTTTAGAAGAATTATTAAGAGTTCTTACTACTACTAATAACATCAAACTATTATTATTACGATCTTAGAATTTTCTAAGTTAATAAATGTGTATCTCAGAATACCCTCGCTACTGCATATCTTCATTAAAAAGGGACTGTATTAACTTCAATTCCTGTATTTACATAAACTTTTTATCTTTTTTTTAAGTTTAAATTTTTTCATTTTACATTTCTTTTCTGAAAGTACCTTCCAATATGACCCGTAAATCCCAGGTCTTTCTGAGGGGTATAGGTGGGAGGATGAGGGCACACATAGAAGCCCTCCTGGCGCTGTGACGAGGCGATTGGATCGCTAACAGCAAGGTCGGGGTAAGAGCCCACCGGCCACTCAGAGAGTAAGATGAGGCTCTCTGTCCCGGGGAGGACTCAAGCCTCAGGAACTGTGGGTGGGGTTACTAAAAGTTGGATTGACTTGATAGCATTGGGTTGATAATAATAGGGTTCTCCAAATAAACACCTGGATAGTCACCAGACCATCTGCATTAGGAGGCTCAAGACCACTTGGATTAACTTCCAGAAAATTCCTAAAGAAAGGAAAAACATGCATCATTCATCTGTGAAATACACTTCAAATTGTTTCCTGACATTTAATGAGAAATGCTGGATGCATTGCTCAGTCTAAGAGCTGATTTTGTGACAGGTCACAAAGATCTCTTTGAAAGGAATCGTTGGGGATTTTTGGATTTGCAGGATTCCTGTTAACTCATGACTACAAGGAACCACTAAATTGCCCATTTTTAGCCTTAATAAGTGTCATTTCATGATAAATCATTATATGACTGGAAGAAAGTGAATAACAAGTACTTTTTTCAATAGCTATTCAGTAAGATGAAACTTGCCTAAAGTGATGAAACACTTAGCTTCATAGTAAATTGTGCAAATCATTAAAGGAATTAGGAAGGTAATTTGAAGATCGAAACATTCTAATATAACAACAGTAATTCAGAATAAATTTATAATTAATGAAATAGAAATTTCAAAGACGTAATACTATCTGAGTATTTGAAGTGTTTTAGGATATTTGAAATAATAGCAATGTTAAATTGTAGAAAACTGAGTTATTAAAAATAGATTTTACTAAAAGTAAGTTTCTAAATGTTAACTAATTTTCTAAAAATAATACCACTAAAATATGCTTTTTCAGAGAATTCAAGAAGAAAATTGCTTATACTATGTAATAAAAATCTAGTGTTCTTTGGTCTCTTACTACTATTTAATGTAATATAAACTTATATGCATATATAGCATCTATGGTTTAAAACTGTGTTTTGCTTTATGTTTTTCTTTTGATACTTAAAATGTGTTTCAAGTTCCTACCTATCTATTAATGCTTCTAGAGAAAGAAGGTCCAGAAAAGAAGAAGGCAAGGAAGGAAGCTGGGAATAAGAAATCCACCCCGGTTAGCATTCTTTTCGGCTATCCACTCTCTGAGCGAAAGCAAATGGCGCTGCTTATGCAGATGACAGCACGAGACAACAGTCCAGGTGACAGCTTATGTGTATTCTGAATTCTTGTCAGTCAGCTCTAGCCTTTAACAAGTATTTCATTTTTAAGTGCTTCTCATTTTGATCTTTCCTGGATTTTATCAGAATTTCAAGTTTGTGATTTAATTTATTTGCATTATAATTTGTTATCTCTGTCTCTCAGTAGATTGACAAGAGCAGAGATCTTTGCACTTAGTATGCATTCAATACATTTTTGCCAATCAAGTAATTCAGAATGGGTTACTCAACTCGAGCAATCATTTTGTAAGGCTGCTTTCAGGTTTATAGTCTACTTTTCATTTCACGTGGGATATAAATTGGTAATTTTACCACATTATGATTTTTGAAATCTACTACAGTTTCCCACTTCCTTTCCCCCAACCTCCCCCTCTCCCCACTACATTCTTTTTAAAAGAAAAATAACTGAAATATGATCAATTTATATCATTTTCGATTTCTACTTAAGTTTAGTGTCTCCATGAGTCAAAATTTATTTGATGGCAACTGGTTTGGTGTTATTTCAGAACTGCCCGAGGCATATGCAGGCCTAGAAATCTGTGCCATTTGTGAAAGTTTGTTCTTCCGTATACATGGGAGTACACTATGACAGCCTGTGGCACAGGGTTAAGCATTCATCTGACTGACAAGTCAGCAGGTGGTTTGAACGCACCACTTCCTTCATAAAGAATGCAGCTTTGGAAACTATTGTATAGGAATGCTAAAAGTTGGAATTAACCTAATGGCAACCAGTGTGGTTTGGTAGTGTTTATACTATAATCCTCTTTTGTAATTAGTTATTTTTATCTAAGGGTAAATCCTGCTCAGCTTTTTTTGTAACATTTAAAATTAGAATGAAAAGATTTTGAAATATCAAGCTATTTGCAGTTTAAAATTCACTGTTTTATTTATTGACATAATTATCCATTTTTCAAACCCAGATTAATAACATTGTATATTACTACTATTTTTTACATGTGCATTGCAATATTCTATATGAATTCATTTATATCCCAATTTGTCTAGGCCTTTTTTCAAACTTCTTGTGCTTCTTTTACACCCTGGGTTTATAAACCTGTATTCATTTCATATTAAAATCATCCATGATCATAGTTTGCATTGGCTATCAGAGCAGAACTCCAGTACTTTGTGTCACAAGTACACCCTAGCTTTCAAGTTTATTTCTTCTGATTCTGAGAACGATAACCTAATGTTTCCCTGAAAAATGCACTGTTTTACAGTTCATCAAATTAGTGAATGGTAAAACTCTTTGGGTGTACATACTTTATATTTTATTATTTTAAGCTAACTTTATGAATTGACGTTATGAAATATATTTCTGAATTGACTAATGTGATATTTGACAGCCCTAAAAGGAAGATCTTATTCCATATGTTTGGGTCAAGTTATTAACATATCACACAAATCAAGTTTCTAATTATCAGGTTGAGAGAAATACTCTCCTTCGGTTCCAGAAAATTACAATGAAGGCAATAAAAGCATTTAGGTGGTTGTACAGAATACCGGAAACGCTTGTTAACATTTTTCTTTCTTGTAGATTCTACACCAAATCATCCATCACAAGCAACACCCACCCAAAAGAAAACTCCCAGTTCCTCATCGCGACAAAAAGATAAAGTTAATAAAAGAAATGAGCGTGGTGAAACTCCTTTACACATGGCAGCTATACGAGGAGATGTGAAGCAAGTTAAAGAATTAATAAGTTTAGGGGCAAATGTGAATGTGAAAGATTTTGCAGGTATGACTCAAAATTCAAGACAAATATTCAGAAACTAAAATTTAAATTTTCAGAACATTATGTTTACTTCCACATACCATTATTCTTTTTGATGGAAAGAGTTTCAAAAGTGCACTACATTTATTGCACTTTTTTGGTAGCGTGTACATAAAATTCTAATATCTGTTCCAGTTTCAAATCAATAATTATTCAATTTTTTTTAATAGAAAGCATTTTATTGGTATATTGTAGGTGAATTAAGGCACCCTAGTGGCCTAATAGTTAAAGGACCCGACTGCTAACTAAAAGGTGGAATGTACTTGGAAGCTGTAGGTTTTGGATAGGTGAATTTCAGTTACATATTTTCAAAGTAGTTAGTTCATTCACAGTTCTTTCAAGAACAGTTATAAACTTGAGCTTGAGGAATTATACTCTAGTGGTGATGGCATTTTTACCTTCATTCAAATCGCACATCAGTACTTTCTTGCAATAAAGAATTCAAACAGTAAAAGTACAGAGAACAATGTAGATACTCACCTTGATTTCATATATCACACTAACTCCTAATCGCTAGTTTCTTTTATTTCCACGTAGCTATTCTTAAAACGTAGAAAGTTATCCGTTCTGGTTTCTTTGTTACCATATATTTATATATAGAGAGAGAGCATTTAGGCTTCACTTTAAAAACATGAGTGAGAGCATTTCATATATTGCTACCACTCTGTAGTTACACAACTTGCTTTTTTTTAAACCTAATATCTAACAGATATTTGTCAGTACATATATTAGGTTTATTTCATTTAATTTAATAGTTGAACAATATGGTATAAATTTCCATAGGTAATGCTATAGTGAACACCTGTGTATGAATATCTTTGTGTAGTTATGTATTTCAGTAGAAGGTAAATTACTAAATCAAAGACATGTGTATTTAAAAAACATGGTCATATTGCCTTTCAGAAGAAGCCTTTTGTCAATTTACACTACCAACAAGAATATGTGAAAGAGCAATTCTTTGCATTTCTACAATAAAACTGCATATTATCAATGTAATGTTATCTAGCCCTAGTGGCACAGTGGGTTATGAATTGGGCTGCTCACCAATAGGTCAAAAGTTCGAAACCACCAGTCAATGGGAGAAAGATCTACTCCCAGAAAGACAGTCTTAGCAACCTAGTTCTACTCTGACCTCTCAGGTAGCTATGAGTCAGAACTGGCTCAATAGCAGGGAATTCGTGCGGCCTCTTTTCTGCTTATCTCCTCCCTTTTCTGCTGTACTTTTTATTTGATAAACCAAATCCACAACCCTTGAGGCTATTTATTAAGGAGCAGATCACCTCATCTTTTTCCATAATATTATATAAAAGTATAATCATCTGAAGAAATGTAGTACAGCAAACACAAAAACGGTTTAAAAGAAAAAGGTTATTTTTTCCTCCAAGATAAGAAATTGTATCTGGGCGGTAGGATTATATACAGGAAGTGTATTTCCTCACTAATGATGATCGCTTTTGCAGTTTTTCACTGGGCATGTCACTTTTTTACTACAAAAGTAATTATAATAATACTTGGTTAACATGTTAAGCTATTTCCCTCGGTGTTCATTTCCCCCTTCTGCATTATGTTTAAGATTTAGTAGTGTCGCAGAGACAGCATGGTCTCTCTTCCTATCTCTTAGCTTCCTATAGAAGCGACACAAGATTGCGAGCATCAGAATTATGATTGTAAACAACACAGTCAGACAGAATAAAACAACCCCTGTGGCTTTCCGAGACTGGCCCCTGTGATTTCTGAGATTGTAACTCTTAACAGGGATAGAAATACTTAGTGCCAATAAAAATTATATTGTATTTAGTGAACTTTCTGTAAAATGATTGCTGTTCTTAGGTATTCAGTTTTAATAGTTTTCTTCTCACTCCTTTTTCCTTCGGTAGCAAGTGCGTGTAGGATTGATGTGCCACATATGTGCATGTATCTTTAATTAGTACAGGTGAGCCATGTTTAAATTAATATTGTCACTGTAGGTTGGACACCACTGCATGAAGCTTGCAATGTTGGATACTATGATGTTGCTAAGATACTTATAGCAGCTGGAGCAGATGTTAACACACAAGGATTAGATGATGATACTCCACTCCATGATTCTGCTAGTAGTGGGCACAGAGATGTAAGTATGATGAAAAAATCAGCAACATATATATCCTTTCTATATCTTTGAAAACAAACAAACAAACAAACATTTTGTTTCTGTGGGTCCGAAAGCCAGGCTTAGCTGGGTGCCTCTACCTGATGGTCTTCCATGTGGTTGCTATTAAGCTGCCAGCCAGGGCTGCAAATTCATCTGATGACTCAAGTGGAGGGGAGTCCACATCAAAGCTCACTCACATGGCTGTTAGCAGCCCTTGGTCCCTCATCACACAGGTCACCTCATAAGCGGGCAGTAGCTAGACCCCATGTGAAAGAGTAGAATTGCACTTGGGGTCTGGGTTTGGGACTATAAATTTTATGGTAGCAGAGCACAAATACTGCCCTCAGGGCTTGGTAGGCCAGGATGTGCTCCACTCTCTCTTCCTCTCCCTTCATTTGCTCCTGTGTGCTCTGATCAGACTTGTCCCTCTCCCTGAGCTGCAGCTTCAGTGCGGTCCTCTGAAGTGCATTCTTCTGCGGGGAGGGGGCTGTCCACTTAGTTGTTAATGGGGCCGGCCCCTCAGGCCTCTCTATGGGTTCCTTGCTTCATGCCAGTGTGTTACGTTCTCGTCTTGGAGTGCCCACTTAAAGTCTGGTCCCTCTTTCCTTGTGGAGACACAACACCCTACCCCTGTGTGGGTCAGTGCCCTGTTCCCCCAGCTACCCATTCCTTTTCCCCCCTTCTTTTTAGTTGGCTTCCATATGTATCCCTGGATTTGGTCTGGCCCCTACCATTTTACCTGGACCTCACCCCAGGAATATATACATACAGTAGCTTTTTCCTACGCCCCTTTTGCATTTTTAAGATTACCTCAGCAAACTCAAGTTGTACTTGTCCTTTGGTGCTTGGCTTACTTTAATTAGCATAATTTCCTCCAGTCCTTCCCATACGGCGATGTGCTTCATGTGTTCATCCTGTTTTTTAGGGTTGCTTAGTACTACATTGTATGTATGTACCACAGTTGTCTAATCCATTTTTCTGTTAATGGAAATTTGGGTTGTTTCCAACCCCTTGCCATTGTGAACTGTGCCGCGATGAACATGGGGGCACAGATATCTGGCTGTGATTTGTTTCTTGCCTCTTCTGGGTATATGCCCAGTAGGGGGATTGCTGGATCATATAGTAGCTCACTTTCATCTGTTTTAGTTATCGCCAAGTTGATCTCCATAATGGCTGTACGTACCTACATGTCCACCAGCAGTGGATGAGAGTTCCTATCTGTCCACATCCCCTCACACATTTGTTACTTTCTGATTTTTTTTTAATTGGGCTATATTGAGGACTATATCTCAGGTCGTTTTAATTTGCATTTATCTTATGGCTAGGGACCTGGACCATTTCCTCATATGTTTATTGGCCATTTGGGTTTCTGTGCATAAGACACTTCTGTTCAGGTCCTTTTCCCACCTCCTCAGTGGACAATTGGTTTTTTTTCTTATAAGTTAGCAGAGTATTGTAGATTTTAGTAATAAGGCCTTTGTCTGATGTGTCATTGCTAAAGATGTTTTCCCATTCTGTGGTCTCTCTTATTACTCTTTTGGAGAATTCTGGGTATTGAAATTTGTTCCTTCCTTTCTTTGTTTAGGTTTTCCAGTGGTTAGTTGATTCTGTTTATCCTGTCAAAGGACCAACTTTTAGCAGCATTAACTTTTTCCATAGTTTTTTTCTTTTCCCTCTCTTGAATCTCAGCCCTGATTTTTATTTCTTTTCTTTTGCTATCAGGTGAATTGTCCTGTTGACTCTGCTCTAATTGGTATAAGTTTTGTGCCAGCATATCAATAATAAGTCTTTCTTCCTTTTTTATGTGTGTATGTATTGCTATGAAACTTCCTCAGATGACGGTGGCCCATAAGTTTTGGTATGTCGTGTTCTCATTTCATTAGTTTCTAGAAATTTCCTAATTTCCTCTCTGATCTGGGGCAATACATACTCCTTTTGCAATAGAGAGTTATTCATCCTTAAATTGTTTGCCCTTATATTCTTCATCTGCCTTTTGTTGATTTCCCACCTTATGGCACATTTGTCAGAGAGAGAGGTCTGTATGGTATCAATGTGCTTAAATTTATGCATATCTAACTTATGCCCAGCATGTGGTCTTTCTTCGAATATGTGCCATGTGTACTTGAAAAGAATTTTAATTTTTTTTTTTGTATTTGGGTGGAAAGCTCTCTACATTTCTATTAGGTCAAATTGTCTAATTGTAGTGTTTAGATCTTTAGCCTCTTTGTTGAATGTCTTTCCCTGTGATCTGTCTTTCTCAGAGAGCGGTGTATTGAAGTCACCCACTATAATTGTTGAGTCTGTGATTTCTTTTTTCATCTTTTGGATATTCTTCTGATCGCTTGTTCAGCAAGTAAATGTTAGAATGCTTAGTGGTTCTTGGTCTATGGTTGCCTTCAGCATTATATAGTGTCCCTCCTTATCTTTTTATGGTTTGCATATTGAGATCGATTTTATCCAAGATTAGAATTGCTACTCCTGCTTTTTTTTAATTGCTGTTTGCTTTGTGTGTTTTTCTCCAGTCTTTGATTCAAAGCCTATTTTTGTCTGTAATCTTGAGATGTGTCTCCTGAAGGTAGCAGATCTAGGAGTTGCCTTTTCTAAGCCAATCTGTTAGCCTCTGTCTCTTAAGGCCTGAGTTCATTCCATAGATATTCAGGGTTATTACATCCATCTGTGAACTCTGTGATGTCATTTTATCCCTCATGTTGGGTGTTTTCCTACATCCATTTATTTTCCTTGGGTTGTTCATGTGTGTGTTTGTGGTTCATTCTTGCCTTCTTTCCATCAATGAGCCAG
Source organism: Echinops telfairi (assembly GCF_000313985.2). NCBI lineage: Eukaryota > Metazoa > Chordata > Mammalia > Afrosoricida > Tenrecidae > Echinops > Echinops telfairi. The sequence goes on from NW_022103921.1 coordinate 7,030,697, forward strand.
TGGTATCTTGGGAGCTTTTATCCCTTTGTTGCCCTCTGGGTGGAGTTGTTCTCTGTGGTGGTCTCTTACTTGTGCTTGGTGAGTGTGGTTCTTCTGCCCGTACTGGGTCAGCAAGATCTTTTGTAGTGCTGGGTTTTTTTAGCGTATTCGTTTGAGTTTTTCCTTTTCCAGGAAGACTCTCACTTCTCCATCAACCTTGATAGATAATTTGACTGGATAGCGTATACTTGGGTTTGTGTTATTTCTTTCAGTTTTCGGAATATGTTGCTCCACTCTCCTCCTCTTCATAGTGTCCACTGATAGGTCTGAGCATATTATCTGCTTGCCTTTATATGTGACTGCTTGTTTTTCCCTAACTGCTCTCATAATTTTCTCCTTTTCCTCAAAGTTGGATAGTTTAACAACTATATGTCTTGATGACTTCTTCTTGGGATTCAGTTTAGCTGGTGTTCTTGTGGCCTCATGGATGATTGGTTGCCTGGTTTCGTTCATTAAGCTGGGGAAGTTTTCCTCCAAGAATTCAATCCCTATTTGTGACATTGATTTCCTTAATGTGTTTTCTTCCGGCAATCCAATTATTCTGATGTTGTTTCTTCTCATAGCATGAGACATAGCTGAGGTTTCCTCCAGCTTCTCTGGTGGCCTTGGAGTTTTTCTCATGTTTATTCATTTCTGCTTGTGAGTCCTCTAGGTCACTGATGCGGTTCTCTGCCTCCTCCATTCCCTGGGCAAAGCCCGTGAATTTGCTATTAGTTTTTGTTATTTCACCCCTTAATTCCTGAATTTCCCTTTGGTGCATGGCCTTTATTTCCTCTATCGTTTCATCCTTTTTCTGTAATGCTTCCCTCCTATCCTATATGACTCTGAGCAGCATTCTGAAGATTTCTCTCTGTGGGAGGTCAACACCTGCCTTTTCTATGAGTGCCGTTAGGTCCAGGTCATCCTCTGGCATTGAATTTTGTTTATCTTTTCATGTTGAAGCTGTGGAAGCAGCTTCCTGGTTTTTTGTCGATTTATTGGAACTAGGTGCCATTTTCCTGGGAGTCACAGAACCCTGGTCTCTCTCTTTGGGAGGTCAGTGTGGGTGTTTCTGTAGATTTCCTATAGCCAGCTGCCTTGATGGGTTGTGTTTCACCTTTGTCCTGCTGGGGTTTCTGTCTTGAATTGGCTTATGCTTTGTGCTCCAGCCACCCTCAGCCCTCGGTAGGGGCTGTTTGAAGCTGTGCATGCTGCAGTCTGATGGAAAGTATTGGCCCGAGCACAAGGGCGCATAGTTTGGGGATGACGTGAGGATTGAGTAATCTGTTACTCGCTACGGGCACTTCTGACAGGTAGGTGGGTGGGAAGGAGGGCCCCGCTACTTCTGTTAGCACGCAGATCCATTGATCAGAGCATGGGGCGTGGAGGGGTGTTAATTTCAGAAGGCAGAATGGAGAATGCAATGGGAAAGCTCCAAAGGCTTGGGGCCATAAGCCGCAGCTGCACAAGCTTCTGCCAGACTTGTGCCTGACACCTGGGAGGCCCGGAGCATCACGGTGAAATGGGAACCTCTGGTGGGGAGAGTGTGGCCTGGCTGGTGGATCTGTGTGGAGTGCCAAGATGGGGCAGGGACCTCTGGGTTGTGAGGGTCTGGCTGGTGGATCTGCGTGGAGTGCTGAGGCAGAGCAGAAGCCCCCACCTTATGCCTGAATGGCAGGCGCCCGAAGCTCCACAGAAGAGGCATCTGGTAGGCCTGAGACCTTGGGAGTCCACAGGGAGTGCAGGCGCTGGGACTGAAGTCAGCTTCTGGTTCAGAGAAATGCTCTGGGCTGTCTCGGGGATCGACTGACAGTCTTGGCACCCTTACTTGGCCCCCAAATCTCCCCACTCACCGATCTCCACGGGACTCCGGGCGTGAGCTACTTACCTGGTCACCATCTTGCCCCTCCAACCTTTCTATCTTTTCTTGATGCATCCTGCATCATTCAGTATTTTGCCATAGTTTCTTTCAAGATTTCAAGTCAAGGTTTGAATTTTTCTTGAGTTCTTTCAGTTTAAGATATGCTGAGTGTCTGCCCTTTTGGTTTTCTAATTCTAGGTCTTTGCACATTTCATTATAATATTTGGCTTTGTCTTCTCAAGTGGCTCTTTGCAATTTTCCATTCATCTCCTTGACTTCATCCTTTCTTCTATGTGCTTTAACTGCCCTGTGATTAAGAACAAGTTTCAGAGTCTCTTCTGACATCCTTTGATCTTTTCTTTCTTTCCTCTTTTTAGTGACCTTTTGCTTTCTTCATGATTGATGGTCTTGATGTGCTCCTATAGGTCTCCTGTCATTAGTGTTCAATGCATCAAATCTGTCCTTGAAATATTCTCTAAATACAGGTGTGCTAGACTCAAGGTCGTATTTTAGCTATCATGGACTTGTTTTAATTTTCTTCACTTTTATCCTAAATTTAATGAATGCTTAATTCCAGTCAGCCCCTAGTCTGGTTTAATCTGCTAATATTGAGTTTCTCCATCTTGTCTTCCTACAGATATAGTAATTTGTGTGTAGTCGCCTTTTGTGTTGTTGAAAAAAGGTATTTGTTATGAGCAAGTCATTGGTTTTGCAAAATTGTACCATGCAATCTCCAACTTCATTTTTTTCACCAAGTCCATGTTTTCCAACTCCTTTTTCCTGTCTTTTTGCTTCCAACTTTTACATTCCAATCACCAGTAATTATCAATAGATCTTGATTGCATGTTTGATCTATTTCCAACTGGTTGCTGGTAGAAGAGGATTGGGTAATCTGTTACTTGCTATGGGCACTTCTGACAGGTAGGTGGGTGGGAAGGAGGGCCCCGCTACTTCTTTCTCCATCACCACCTTTTGTAATTGGTGCATAAATTTGAATAGTTGCAATGATTGGTGTGGTGGTGACACAATTTCATGTCAACTTGATAAAAGAATGAAGGGGCAGTGTCTAGCCTGTCAATCAGGTCACAGCCTGGTGATCACTCCTTATGGGTGTGGCTTTCTCATGAGGATTCTGGGATTTCCCTTCTTCCACCCTGGAGGCAGAACACACTCTCTCTCTTCTTGACCTTCCTGTTGACAAGTCACTTGTAGCTACGCTGATGGCAGCCAGAAACCTGGGTCCACAGGACTTTCCACCCTCTTGCCTGTGATCTTCCTACACATTCTGCATCATTGCACGTTTGTATGAGTCTAAACAGGAATTCATGGGCTAATATCAAACTTATGGACTAATACTGAACTTATGGACTTTGTGCTAGAGGTGTCTGTTGTAGATAGAGATGCAGTGTGGAGTTTTTGGCAGACCACTATTGGTGAATCACAGCATAGACTGTTGGGATTTTGAAGTAAAGTACTACCATCCTCTGAAGACAACTCCTTCCCCTTTGAAATGCAGTTGTTGCCCTATTACTTGGACTTGATGGAAACTGAACACCTCACCATGGGCCAGCAAGTCACCGTAAGGCCTGAGCTGCCCATCATAACTGGGTGTTATCTGACCCACAGAATCATAAAGTTAGACCTGTACAGCAACACTACATTATTAAATGGAAGTGGCATATACAAGATTGGTCCAAAACAGGACCTGAGAAGACAAGTAAGATGCATGAAGAAGTGGCCCAATGCCCACATTCTTCACTCCTGTCACTGTACCTTCCTTCTCCCAGTCTGCACCTGTGGCCTCCTGGGGAGTTCCTTATGGTAACTTAATTGAAGAAAATCATGCTTGGTTTACTGATGGCTCTGCATGATATGCAGGTGCCATTCGTAAGTGGACAACAGCAGCACTACAGCCCATTTCTGGGATCTCCTTAAAGGACAGTGGTGAAGGAAAATCCTCCCAATGGTCAGAACTTCGAGTAGTGCACCTGGCCGTTCAGTTTGCCTGTAAGGAAAAATGGCCAGATGTGAGATTGTATATTGATTCATGGGCTGTGACTAATGGCTTGGCTGAGGATGGTCAGGGAATTGGAAGGAACATGATTGGAAAATTGGTGATAAGGAGGTGTGGGGAAGAGGTATGTGGACAGACCTCTCTGACTGGGCCAAGTAAGGATAATCGTGTCTCATGCGAACGCTCACCAAAGGGTTACCTCTGAAGAGGAGGACTTTCACAGTCAAGTGATTAAGATGACATGCACTGTGGAGACTAGTCCTCTATTTTCCTCTGCGGCTCCTGTCACCGCCCAATGGGCACATGAACAAAGTGGACATGGTGGCAGGGATGGAGGTTATGCATGGGTGCAGCGACATAGACTTCCACTCACCAAGGCTGACTTGGCAACTGCCACTGCTGAGTGCCCCATCTGCCAGCAGCAGAAACCAACATTAAGTCCAAGATATGGGACCATCCCTCAGGGAGATCAACCAGCAACTTGGTGTGGTAGGTTGATTACTTAGGACCACTTCCATCATGGAGGGGGCAGCATTTTGTTTTTACTGGAATAGACACCTACTCTGAATATGGATTTGCCTTCCCTGCACGCAATGCTTATGCCAAAACTACCATTTGTGAACTTACATAATGCCTCATCCACTGGCATGACATCCATATAGCATTGCTTCAGATCAAGGAACTCACTTCAAGTAAATGCAGTGCAGCAATGGGCCCATGCTCATGGACTCCACCGGTCGTATCATCTTCCTCATCATCTTGAAGCAGCTGGCTTGACAGAATAGAATGGCCTCCTAAAGACACAGTTACAGTGCCAACTAGGTGGCAACAACTTGCGGGGCTGGGGCATTGTTCTCCAGGCGGCTGTATTTGCTCTAAACCAGTGGCCAATATATGGTGCTGTGTCTCCAATAGCCAGGATTCATGGGTCCAGGAACCAAGGGGTGGAAGCTGGCATGGCACCATTCAGTGTTACTCCTAGTGATCCACTTGCAGCATTTTTGCTTCCTGTCCCAGGAACCCTATGTCTTCAGGCCTGGAGGTCCTGGTCTCGAAGGAAGAAACTCTCCCATCTGGAAACACAGCACAGGTTCCACTGAACTGTCAGCTGAGAATGTGTCCTGGCCACTTTGGGATTCTCATGCCTTTGGAGCAGCTGAGAATGCCCCCTGGCCACTTTGGGCTTCTCATGCCTTTGGATCAACAGATTAGAAAGGGTGTCACTGTACTGAGTGGTGTGATTGATCCTGATTACCAAGGAGAAATTGGACTGGTGTTATATAATGGAGGTAAAGAAGAATATGTCTGGAATCCAGGAGATCCCATAGGCCGTCTCTTAGTACCATGCCCTGTGATTAAAGTAAATGATAAATTACAGCAACCTAATCCTGACAGGACATCTAATAACACAGACCCCTCAGAAATGAAGGTCTGGGCCATCACATCAGGCAAAGAACCACAGCCACCTGAGGTGCTTGCCGAGGACAAAGGTAATACAGAATGTGTTGTAGAAGAAGGTAGCTCAACCTATCAGTTACAACCACGTGATCAATTGCAAAAGCGAGGTTGTGATTGTCAAATTATTTTCTTTATATGTGCTTATTGAATATCTTTCCTTTGTTCATGTATGACATACCAGATACAATTGGATCAGTGTGTTTTCATTTATATATATGATAGATGTTTGATGTTAAGTATAATTGTGATTTCATTAATGTCTGGAAATTATATATGGCTGAAGAATTGTGTATAGGTGCCAAATTGACAAAGGGTGGATTGTGATAGGTTTATTGTGCCAACCTGGCCAGTAAACACATGTGAGATTAATAAGGTCGCAGTTTAATTGAAAGACAAAGGGATAAATAGCTCGGCGAGCCTCGCCTTGCTGTCTCTTGCTCTCTGATGATCAGAGTGTGGCTGCCTTACCTAGTTCTCTGCCTCAACTTGTGAGCTACACTACCTGTGGGACACTCAACCCGTGGACCGTGTCATGATAGTTTAAGGTCCCTTCAAGACCTGCTTTGCCACACTGCTGGTGTATACATCACTTGAGCTGGGGATTGTCAGACCCTGTCATCTGACTGACTGTTGGTGACCCACCCTGCTGTTTGCTGCTTGTGGCCAGACTGTTTGTATTGATCTACAGAAGACTCAGGTGTCTGCTTGCTTGGCTTGCACCCAGTAGCCCTTATGAGTTGTAGGGCTGCCAGTATATTATCTGTCTAACAGAAATGAGTTGAACTGAGCCTGCTGTACTGCTCTGTGGACTAATTAGCTGTTTATTTTTCATGTTGTATCTATCTATCTATCAAAAATCTTAAGTGTCCTGGTTTGGGTTTCTCTAAAGAACCCTGTCTAACAAAGACTTGATCTGAACTGGGCTGGAATGTTTTATTGATGCATAATTGCTTCTTGATATAAAGTTCTCTCATACACATATATGAGTGTCAATGAATTTGTTTCTCTTGTCAACCCAGTCTAACACAATTGGATTTCCTTGAAGGTGGATAGATATAATTATTTCACTGACAACTTTGAACTTCATGATGGATTAGCAAGATCCTGTTAATTAATGCCATGTCATTCCTCTTGATTGTGTTATTCTTCTTTATTTTGTTATTCTCGGCATAGTAAATCGTAAACGATTTTCTGATTTGAAATGGCCAATAACAGTACACTTCAGGTCACTAATGGCTAGGATATTGATCTTAATGCATTTCATTTCATTTTTGACCACATCCCAATTTTCCTAAATTCATGCTTAGCACATTCCAAGTTCTGATCATCAGACAATTTTGCAGCTGTTTTGCCTTACCTTGAGTCATGCCCCATCAACAAATGAAAATCCCAAAGACTCCACTTGCACAGTTTTTACCTGACTCATGTCTCCATAGTTGACTTCACTCTTAAAAACCAGCTCCTCTTCAGTCACATTTCAAGTACGCTCAGACCTAAAAGACCCCTCCTCCGACACTGTCTCCGACAATATTCTGTTTCCTTTGTTAGGCGTTCAGTATCTGACTATGCTTCAAAGCTATGCATAAGGTTGTGGCATTCTCCATTGCCAAATACCCATGTGAAAGAATAAGGAAGACCGAAGAAGAATTGATGCACTGGAATTGTGCTGCTGGAGAAGGATATTGAAAGTACCATGGACTACTAAAAGAACAAACCTACCTGTCTTGGAAGAAGTATATCCTGAGTGTTCCTTAGAGGCAAGGTTGGCACGACTGCACCTTACATAGTGTAAACATATTGTCAGGAGAGACCAGTCTCTGGAGAAGGAGGACATCATGCTTGGCAAGGTGGAGAGGCAGTGAGGAAAGGGAAACCCTCCACGAGATGGATTGACACCATGGCTGCAACAATGGATCAGACATAAGAACAATTGCCAGGATGGTGCAGGACCACGTAATAGTTCGTTCTTTTGTGCATAGGGTTGCTATGGGTCAGACACGATGGGATGGCACCCAGCAACGACAGCAACAACATTGTTACAAGGAAGAACAAAGAAGAAACGTGTTTTATATACCAACAGACTACACTGACTGTTGGTGACCCTGGTAGACACTGGTAGTGTCTACAAGGAGGCCAGGATGTTTGTGGAAACAGAGAAAGGGTAGAATGGGGAGGTGGGGGTACAAAAAAATGCAGGGGTTAACAGGATACATTGTTGATTTCATTTCTCGAGATGAACTATGTAATATACATGTTCCTCAAACTTAAATAGTGGTTTGAGTGGCTTGGAAAAGAGGAGGCAAAGTAAAATTGAAATGGGTTTGGTGAACAAATAAGTTCATCTGAAACAAAATACTTTTTTCTTTAATGGTGAATGCGCTTACCATTTGTTTATTATTATTCACATGAGGGCCCTGAAGTTTAAGTTCTATTGGTTTAAAGTAAATTCTTCTTGAGTAATGATTATTTAAATTTCTGAGAGATTAAACGAGAATTAGATTAACATTAGTTAGATTAACTTTAGACAGAAGGGGAGAAATATTTCCTTTGAGGCTTTCTCTAAAAACTGTATTTCAAGAGGCCAAGGACCCTATTAATCCTTTGCATTGGTTTATCTGCCGAACTTTAAATAGGGCCTGTTAATAATTTTTTTTTAATTCACTTCCATCCATTTGAGGCAGACTCTTAGCGACTCCAAAAGACGATGTAAAACTGTTCCTGTGAGCTTCCAAGACTGTAACTCTTTACTGGAGTAGAAAGCCTTGTCTTTCTCCTGTGGAGCTGCTGGTAGTTTCAAACCGCTAACCTTTCAGATTGAGCCTAGTGTGCAACCACTACACCACCACAACTCCTTAGGATTTGTTAATAGGTACTCAATAAATAGTGAGTTTGTGACCAAACAGGAAAACAAGGAATTTTAAGTACTAAAATGACTGTTTAAAAATTGGGAAGAGAATTTCTCATAGGTAAGGTTATCAGATGGGTTGTCAGTGAGAATGGACTTTAAAGACAGTAATGATATAGAGTAGAAACTGAAGGGGAAATGCAGAGTAAATGAGCCAGGTGGACATTACAATAAAGAACAGGATGGGTGGGGTGGTAGAGCTGACCTCCTCTGATTTCTCCATTTACCACAAAGCAGGGGTCAGACATGCCTCCATACTCCATCCTTCTCTATCTACTCTAAGACTAACTGTTCCTCCCACCGCACTCTGTTCCTGGGCTGGGCTCAATAATTCATTATAGTGGCCCCACAGAACTCAGACAATATCCACAACTATGGGAGTTGATTAGGGGATAAATTGTGAGCCTGGTGCAGGACCAGACAGTTCTGTTATGCATAGGGTCACTATAGGCTGACACCAACTCGATGGCACCTAACATGGACATTAGGGAAGTTAATAGATTACCACAACTCAGGATCCCTAATTGTAAGTCTTCAGTCATTGGTCCACAATACATCACCTCAGCCGGCCAAGACTCTCTGCTCCTTAAGCTCTCAGCCATGTGATCTCTTGGTCCCTGCTTTTGTGCACTAGGAAGATGGTCTGTCATTCTGTTTCATAGTCTCATAGTCTCAGCCTTGCTCTGTTTGCTCTGACCCATAGTCTCCTTGCCACAGTCTCAGGTGTGTTTGGTCTTGACCTCCGCCACTTTAGAGATCTAGAATGTGCTTTGTCAGCGGTGCTAGGCTTTCTCTCTCTGCAGCTGCTTCAAAAGTGGCTCATCCTTATAGCCAGGGGATAGTAATAAACTGACCAACCCCTCTGTTAATACCATGTTTCCCCCAAAAGTAAGACATCCCCCGAAAATAAGATGTACTTACAGTTTTGCCTCTCGCTGAAATATAAGGCATCCCCCCCGAAAATAAGGCCTCCCCATAATAAGCCCCCCCCCCCCGAAGCTACCGTAACTCTGGACTCTGGACCGTAGCGGCGGGCGCCACCACGCAGGTCACTGTTGGCCACAGCACAACCAGAGCAGACAAGAAATGCAAGGTCTCTTTTAATCAGAGAGCCCACGCAGCCACCAGGACAAGCTGCTGCCTGCTGCTCACTCTGCCCTGACGGAGTCTGGCTGACTCACAATTAGACAGTGAGTCGCGTGGGGCAGGAATAACAAGAAATTCTTGATACTGTAGGATTCAGTTTGTCTGGTTATGCTGGTTTGTGATGACAACTACTACCGTACCGTATACAGGTAATAAATTTCCTTTTTTGTTGTTCAACAATAATTGTGTACCGTATTCTTCTTCATGGAAAAATAAAACATCCCTGAAAATAAGACCTAGAGCACTTTGGGGAGCAAAAATTAATGTAAGACACTGTCTTATTTTCGGGGAAACGGTATTATACATACCCTGTTTGCATGGCAATCATTTGGTGGGAGTTAGAAACTTGGGGAGAAGAGCCATTAAGAAATTTCACTCCATCACAGATATTATGAGTTGCCAAGAGACTGGTTGAAATAGACTAAATCTTCATAACTATTTAAACATTGCAGATAGTGAAACTATTACTCCGTCACGGTGGAAACCCATTTCAAGCTAACAAACATGGGGAGCGTCCAGTGGATGTAGCAGAAACCGAGGAGCTGGAATTGCTGCTGAAGAGAGAAGTGCCTGTGTCTGATGGTGAGGAGACTTACACAGGTTGGTTTCAGGTAATCTGTAGTCGGCAGTTTCTTTGACATGATGTGTAGTAACATCTGCTTTGTTTATAATATATGAAAAGGTCTTGAGTACCTTAAAAATGCTATGACAACTGATGAGCTTACTACCTAGGTATTTGCTACATAATACCATTTGTAAAGAGTCAGTGTCATGGTGTCATTGCCGTAGTTCCCGATCCCCACCCCACTGCAAACAATGTAACCCTTTATTTCATTCAGTCCCACTGCAGAACTGTTCCCCAGGCATAGCTACTATGACTTCTACTGCGGCTTCATTCTGGGTAATAAAGTGACTCATCAAAATCCTCCATGTCTTTTCTAGCATGAATGCCTCTTCTATGCATTTTTACTTTGGGGGATAAGTAATTGGACTCTACAATGGTACAAAATAGGAGAAATTTCTTTAGAAATACAAGTTTTGAAAGGAAGGATCCAAAATAAAATTTCAGAAAACATTTTGACATAACTCAGTTGAAAAACAATAAAATATAACAGGAAAAAAAGTTCCACATATTGAAAATCTTCAGTATACAGACTGAAAGAGCTCACCATATATCAGTCAAAAACCATATCTTTGTGAAATCTTAAAGAATTTTTACAAGCAATTAGGTAATACAGGTAGCCCCAACTTACAGTGGAATTCTGTTATGACAGTTCTTGTCAGTTCTGACGTAAGTTTAATACCTCATGTTTTATTTTCCCTGCCCCTCCCATTTTTATTGATATTGCCTCATAGCATCTTTATAAATCCAGAGAACATAACATTAACACATTGCACATGGCAACTATACAAGGGGTTACACACACAAGTAAAACCAGAATTTTTTTCAAAGCTATGTGTCAAAATTTTTTTTACAAAACAACCTTATTACCTTCAAAGTACTCTTCATCACACTTAATACATTTGTCAAATCTGCAGTTCCATTCTTGGAAACATTTTTCAAACTCATTTGTTGAGATGGCTGATAGCACCTTCCTTGTTTTATTCTTCACCTCTTCTACATCATCAAATCATTGTCCTTTCATGTTCCTCTTCATTCGAGGAAACAAAAAGAAGTCTCACGTAGTGAGGTCAGGGGAGCAAGGTGCATAGAGGCATGCTGTTTTTTGCCAAAAACTGGTGCAATGAGATAGATGCATGAGCAGATGCATTGCCTTGGTGGCAAAACCAGTCCCCCTCTGCCACAAATCAGGTCTTTTGTGTCGCACACGGTTATGCTGCCTTTTCATAACCTCTGAATAGAAAGCTTGATTAACAGTCTCACCTGGTAGAACGAACTCCAAATGCACTAGGAGTTGACATTTTCATCCGCTCTGGATGTCCAAAACAAGGTTTGTCATCAGTTGACAGTTGACCTCTTTTGAAATGAGAAAATCACTTATATACTTGAGTTTTTCCCATAGCACTGCCCTTGTAAGTTGTGTGCAATATCACAACAGTTTCTGTGGCATTTTTCCTGAGGAGGAAACAGAATTTCACAACTGCACATGGTTCTCCTAAATGGGCCATCACAAAAACAAGGTTTGAGCAAAACTCCTTTTATGAAAAAAATTCACTGTGACCAAAGACAACCTTCCCAGGCTATGCCACTGGGGGCATTAACTTAAAACGAGTTGCTTGATGATCACCTAGCGGGAAAAATGTAGAAAAAGGCATACTACCAGCAGAACATTTTCCCTTTTCTTTTTTTTTGAGGTAGGGTTGAAGTACCCCGTCATATGCACTTCATATTAACTTTAAGTTGCTTTACATCCGTGGTTCTCCACCTGTGGGTCGCGACTCATTGGGCGTCTAACAACCCTTTCATAGGGGTCGCCCGATTCATAAGAGTAGCAAAACTACAGTTATGAAGTAGCAATGGAAATCATTTTATGCTTGGGGGTCACCACAACATAAGGAACTGTATTAAAGGTTCATGGCATTAGGAAGGTCGAGAACCACTGCTTTAGAAAATCAGACACTCTTAAATACAAATCATCCTAACTCTAGTACATTTTAAGTCAAAACCACCTGTTCTGCTTTTATATTACATATAAGGGAATAAAAATCAAGTCAACTTATTTAATATCAGCCATTGCAAAATGCTACTGAATAAAATAAAAGGTTTTTTATAATATAACTAAATTATGTTTCACATGGACAGGAAGGAATATACCTTCTAAATATCACATTCTTATTACCTTGATGGACAATAATTAAGTATATATGTACCAACTAATTTAAAAATAATGTCAAGGTATGTACAGAGTAAGGAAATCATAGAATAAAAAATGTTTGGCGGTGAAGAAATTTTTTTTTTAAGAAATCATTTTATTGGGGGCTCATACAATTCTTATCACAAACCATACATACATCCATTGTGTCAAGCACATTTGTACATTTCTTGCTATCATTCTCAAAACATTTTCCTTCTACTTGAGGCCTTGGTAACAGCTCCACATTTTTCCCCTCCCTCCTCCACCCTCCCTCCCTCATGAACCCTTGATAATTTATAAATTATTGTTATTTCTCCATGTCTTACACTGTCCAGTGTCGCCTTTCACCCACTTTTCTGTCATCTGTGCCCCACTGAGGAAGTTATGTAAATCATTGTGATCAATTCCCTCTCTCCCCACACCTTACCCTTACCCTCCAGGTATCTCTACTGTCATTATTGGTCCTAAGGGGTCCCTGTGTTTCCATCTCTGATCAATACCACTGTACATCCTCTGGTCTAGGTGGATTTGTAAGGTAGAATTGGGATCATGATAATGGAGGTAAGGAAACATTAATGCACTGGAGGAAAGTTGTATGTTTCATCGGTGCTATACTGCACCCTGACTGACTCAGTTCCTCCCCACGACCCTTCTGTAAGGGGATGTCCCATTGCCTACAGATGGGCTTTGGTTCTCCACTTCTGCACTCCTCCTCATTCTCAATGATAGGATTTTTTTGTTCTTTAATGCCTGATCCCCAATCTTTTCAACACCTTGTGATCACACAGCCTGGTGTGCTTCTTCCATGTGGATTTTGTTGCTTATCAGCTACATGGCCACTTGTTTATCTTCAAGCCTGTAAGACGCCAGATGCTATTTCTTTTGATAGCTGGGCACCATCAGCTTTCTTTACTACATTTGCTTATGTACCCATTTTGTCTTCTGCAATCGTGTCCAAAACGTGAGCATCATGGAATGCCAGATTAATAGAACAAAATATTCTTGCATTGAGGGAGTACTTTAGTGGAGGCCCAATGTCCATCTGCTACCTTAAAACTAAACCTATAAATATATGCACATAAATCTATTTCCCCATCATCACATATAAGTATATTTACATATGTATATGCCTGTATTTAGACGTCTATAAATGCCCTTTGCCTCCTAGTTCCTTCCTCTATTTCCTTTTCCTTTCCTCTTGTCCCACTATCATGTTCAGCCTTCATTTGGGTTTCAGTAATTCCTCTGTTACATTGCCCTTGAATAAGCCCTACCAGGCCTCTTACACCCTCCTTGCCATTGATTTTAGATCATTTGTTGTTCCCTTCTCCTTGGGGTTGGTTGTTTATCCCGTTTATCTTATCTAGATGGACATGCAGAGGTAATATTATGCACAAAAACAAGACAGACCAAAACAAAGCAACCAAAGAAAACAAAACAACAACAACAAAAAACAATGATTGAAAAAAGTCTGCAAATAGTTTCAAGTCTGTTTGTTGACCTTTAGGAGTGTTTTCCAGTCGAGTCTAATGGGATGCCATGCCCTGGCCCAAAGTTTATTTTTAGTATTCCCTGGGGACTTCCTTGCTCTGTTCCCCTTGCTGTTGTTGCACACGCTTAGTGGTTCACCTCAGTGTGGTGGTAGTGTTAGATCGGGTGCAGTTCCCTCACTGTGTCACCAGCGCTTTCCCCCTTAGTGCTTTTGGTCAGTGAAGGGCTTCGAATCTCATAGTGAGGCCGACCCTATGGTCCTCTCTCTGCTTTAGCTGCTTTGAGTGGGAATATCGTCCTCAGGGCTTGGTGGACCAGGATGTGTTCCACTCTCTCTTCCTCTCCCTTCATCTGCTCCTGTGTGCTCTTATGAGACATGTCCCTCTCCCTGAGCTCTGGCTTCAGTGCTGTCCTCTTAAGTGAATTCTTCGGCAGGGAGGGGTGCTGTCCATGTAGTTGGGATTGGGACCAGCCCCTCAGACCTCTCCATTGGTTCCCTTCTTCATGCCAGTATGTTGCACCAGGTTGAAGTCTGGCCCCTCTTTCCCTGTAGAGAGATAAACAAGACCCTCTCCTTGGGTGGGTTAGTGCCCTGTTCCCCCACTACCCATTTCTATCTTTTTTTTTTTCCTTCTTTTTTTCCTCCTCCTTTTTAGTTGGCTAACATTTGTACCCCTGGATTTGGTCTGGCCCCTGCCATACTACCTGGACCTCACTCTAGGAATGTTCGTATACTGTAGCTTTTTCCCTATGCCTGTTTTGCTTCTTTTTTTTTTTTTAAGTTTACCTCAGCAGACTCATGTTGTACTTGTCCTTTTGTGCTTGGCTTACTTCACAAAGCATAATTTTCTCCAGTTCTTCCCATGTGGCGATGTGCTTTACGTGTTCCATCACTGCTTTTTAGAGATGCATAGTACTCCATTGTATGTATGTTCCACAGTTGTGTAATCCATTCGTCTGTTGATGGAAATTTGCACTGTTTCAAACTCCTTGCAGTTGTGAACTGTGCCATGATGAACATTGGAGCCTAGATGTCTGGCTATGGATTGTTTCTTGCCTCTTCTGGGTATAAGTCCAGTAGGGGTATTGCTGGGTCGTATGGTAGCTCAATTTCCATCTGTTTTAGATATCACCAAATCAATTTCAATAGTGGCTGTGCATGCCTACAGGTACACCAGCAGTGGATGAGAGTTCCTATCTCACCACAGCCCCTCCAACACTTGCTGCTTTCTGATTTTTTGAATTGGCTATCTTTGAGGGTGTTAGTTGGTATCTCATAATTGTTTTAATTTTCATTTCTCTCATAGCTAATGATTGGGGACATTTTCTCATGTTAATTGGCCATTTGGATTTCTACCCTTGTGAAACTTCTGTTTTGGTCCTTTAGCCACCTCCTCAGTGGGCAATTAGTTTTTTTCTTTTTGGAAGGTAGTAGAGTATTTTAGAGTTTAATGATAAGGCCTGTGTCTGCTGTGTCATTGCTGAAGATGTTTTCCCAGTCCAAGGACTTCTTATTACTCCCTTGGTGAAATTCTTTTGATGTACACAGGTGTTTTATCTTCATTATATCCCACTTGTCAATTTGTAACTCATCTGTATTTGTGGACTTCCCTGTTTCTGATAGCCTATGTATTCCCTGCACCAAAGGTCTCAGATTTGTCCAATTCCCTCATTGATGGCCCTAATAGTTTAAGGTTTTACCTCAAGATTTGTGATCCACCTTAAGTTTTTTCTTGTGCATGGAGTGAGATAAAGGTCTTGCTTCATTTTTCTGCAGATCTATAACCATTTTTTCCATCACCACTTATTGAAGAGGGCGTATGCTTCCCATTTGTTATTTTTAGGGCCCTTATCGAAGAGCAGTTGTCTGTATGTTGATGATTTTATTTCTGGGCTTTTAGTTCATTTCCATTGGTCTGAGTATCTGTCATTATACCAACAGCATGCGGTTTTGACAACTGTGGCTGTATAATATGTGCTAAAGTCAGGTAAAGCAAACACTCACACTGTGTCCTTTTTCTTGAAGAGTTCTCTGCTAATTCTGGGCTTCTTCCCTCTCCTTATGAAGTTGGTAATCAGTGTTTCCATTTCTTTGAAGAAAGATGAGAGTAATTGTGTTGGAATTTCATTAATCTTATAGAGTGCCTTGGGCACAACTGATACCTTTACTATATTGAGCCTTCCAATCCATGAGCATGAGATTTTCTTCCATTTGTTGAGGTCATCTTGGTTTCTTATAATGATGTTCTGTAGTTTTCCTCATACAAATCTTTAGGGTTTTTTAGTCAGATATATCCCTAGATACTTCACTTTGTGCTTAGCTACTGTGAGGGGTACCACATTTTTTATCCCCTCTTCTGTGGTCTTATCCGGTGTGTATAGCAGTACGACAGACTTCTGTTTGTTGATCTTGTATCCCGCCACTCTGCCATATTCCTCGATTGCTTCCAGTACTCCCCTTGTGGAGCTTTGGGATATTCCATATATAAAATCATATTATCTGCCAATAACGATAGTTTTACCTCTTTCTTCCCCAGGTGAATACCTTTGATGTCTTCTCTTTGCCTTATCCTGTTAGCTAAGACCTGCCAGTACGATGTTAAGTAACAGCGGGAACAAGGGGCATCCTTGTCTGGTCCCCTTTTTCAGTGGGATTATGTTAGTCTTTTCTCTATTGACTGCCATGTTGTCTATTGGTTTTTCATATATGGCTTGCATTATACTGAGGAATTTCCCTTTCATTCCTGTCTTTTCCAGTGTCTTAAACAGGAATTGGTTTTGGATGTTGTTGAATGTTTTTTCCGCATCTATCGATATTATCATGTGGTTCTTAATAGTTTTTCATGTCAATGTGATGAATGATAACTAATGGTCTTTTATATGTTGAACCATCCCTGCATCCCTGGTATGAATCCCACTTGGTCATGGTAAATTATTTGTTTTATATACTTTTGTATTCTATTGTTCAGCAGTTTGTTAACAATTTTTGCATCGATGATCATTAAGGATATTGGTCTGTTCTCGATTCTTGTGGGATCCTTGCCCGGTTTCGAGCATACTAGAGTTATACTAGCTTCATAGAAGGAGTTCGGGAGTTTGCTGTCTTTTT
>NW_022103921.1:7047614-7127164 GCF_000313985.2 Echinops telfairi
GGGGGGGGTTTGTTGTTGTTGATAATCCCTTGATAACCTTGTCTATTTTTTCTATTTCTATGGGTCTATTGAGATTCTTGACAGCCATCGGGGATAGTCAAGGGGGGGATTATTTTAACAAGAATTTGTCTTCCAATTTGTTGGATTCATTAGAATGCAGTCCTTTTGCAGTACTGTGTAATTATCCTTTTGGTTTCATTAGGGTCTGTTGTAATGTCCCCTCACTTATCCCTCATCCTTGCTACTGAAATTTGTTCCTTCCTTTCTTTGGTTAGGTTTGCCATCGTTCTGTTGATTCTGTTTATCCTTTCAAAGAACCTACTTTTAGCAGCAATTTTTCCATAGTTTTCTTCTTTTCCGTCTCCTTAATCTCAGCCCTGATTTTTATTATTCCTTTTCTTTTGCTATTAGTAGGATGGTCCTGCTGACTCTGCTCTAGTTTCTATATATTTTGTGCCAGCATGTCAATCATAAGTCTCTCTCCCTTTGCATTTATTGCTATGAAACTTCCTTTGGTAACTGCCCATAAGTTTTGGTACATCATGTTCTCATTCTTGTTGGTTTCTAGAAATTTACTAATTTCATGTCTGAACTGGTCCAGTACACACTCCTTTTGCAATAGTGATTCATCCTCCAATTGTTTGCCCTTGTTTTCTTCATCTTCGTTTTGTTGATTTCCAGCCATATTGCACAGTGGTCAGAGAGAGTGGTTTGTATAGCAATGTGCTTAAATTTATGCAGATTCAACTTATGCCCCAGTATGTGGTCTAATATGTCTCATGTGGGGTTGAAATGTCTCATGTGGGGTTGAAAGGAATGTGAAATATGTCTCATGTGGGGTTGAAAGGAATGTGAAAGTTTATATTTGGGTAAAGATCTCTGTATATATCTATCAGGTCAAGTTGTCTAATGTGGTAGTGTTTAGATCTCTAGCCTCCTTGTTGAGTGTCTTTCCCTGCGATCTATCGTTCTCAGAGAGTGGTGTATTGAAGTCACCTACTATCATTGTTGAGCCTGTGATTTCTTTTTTCATCTTTTTGACCATTTGGTTGACATATTCAGCGGGTCTCTTGTTTGGGGAATATATGTTTATAATGCTTAGTGGTTCTTGGTCTACCATTCCCTTGACCATTATATAGTGTCCCGCCTTGTCTCTTTTTATGGGTTTGCACTTTGAGGTCAGTTTTATCCAAGATTAGGATTGCAACCCCTGCTTTTTTTGAATTGCTGTTTGCTTGGTATGTTTTTCTCCAACAGGTGATTGATTGGTTGTGTTTTATAAGCCAGTCTGCTAGCCTCAGTATTTTAATGCCTGAGTTCAGTCCATTGATGTTCAGCATTATTATTTCCATCTTTGGATTCTGTGATGTCATCTTATACCTTTTGTTTTGGGTGTTTTCCTACCTCCCTTTCTTATCAGTGTGTTGTGCATATGCGTGTGCATGCACATGTTGTGCGTGTGTGTGTTTTTCATTCTTCTTTCAATCCTTAAGCCAATGCTATCCTGGGGGCTGCTTTCTCTTTATTGCCCTCTGGTTGGGTTGTTCTGTGTTGTGGTCTCTTATTTTTGCTCGGTGAGTGCTGTTCTTCCCATATTGGGTTGGCAAGTTTTTATTTGTAGGGCTGGGTTTGTTTTAATGTATTCTTTGAGGTTTTACTTGCCTAGGAAGAATCTTACTTTTTCATCTATCTTGATAAATAATATGACTGGATAGAGTATTCATGGGTTTGCGTTATTCGTGGTTTCCTCATAATGTCCACTGATAGGTCTGAGAATATTCTTATTTAGGAACTTTTATATGTTATTGCTTATTTTCCCCCAGCTGCTCTCATGATTTTCTCCTTTTCCTCAAAGTTGGATAGTTTAACTATTATGTGCCTTGGTAACTTCTTTTTGGGATTCAGTCTAGCTGGTGTTCTTTCGGTCCCCCTGAATGGTTGCCTCGTTTTCATTCATGAAGCTGGGGAAGTTTTCCTCCAAGAATTCTCTCGCTATATTTGCAGGTGACTTCTTTGTTGTGTCTTCCTCTGGCAATCCAATATTCTTATGTTATTCTTCTTCATAATATCAGACATAGCTCCTGAGTTTTCTTCAGCTTCTCTGATGATCTTATTAGATTTTTGTTCATGTTTGTTAAAGACTGCTGAGTTGTCCTCTAGGTTACTGGCTCTCTGCCTCCGTCAGTCGGTTGACAAAGTCTGTGGGTCTGCTATTGGTTTTTGTCATCTCATCCCTAAGCTCTTGTGTGGTCTTTATCTCTATCATGTCATCCTTTTTCTGTATTGTTTCCCTCATATCCTGTGTGACTCCAAGTAGCATTCTGAAAATTTCTTTCTGTGGAAGATCAATGTCTGTTTCTTCTATGCACGTTTTTAGGCTTAGGACATCTTCTGCCATTGCCTTTTGTATCTCCTGTTTATTCATTTAGGTCTTTCGGCGGGTTGATTTTTACATTGCATTGTTTTAGGGGAGCCAGGTGCCATTTTGCAGAGTTGAAAGCACTGGGCTCTCTCTTGGAGACTCAGCAATGCTTCTGTGAACTTCCTGCAGCTAATTGAACTGTGGAATTGGTCTACCGCTTTATCCTCCTGTAGCTTCACTGGTCAACCAGTATTCTGTTATTTGGAGGGTAAGTTGGATGGTCCTCTCAGAGGACACTTTTTGGGTGGTTCTGGACCTGTGGTAAGCTGTAGCTGTGTTGAGATAAAGCCCTTGGGCCAGCTCCTAATGATCCCAGCGCTGGCCGAGACAGTGGTAGGGCTAAGGTTAGACCCTAGTCGACCTCCACTGTGGTAAGCTAAAAGCCCCAGCTCCTCAAAACCTAGTGGTTCTGTGCCTACTTATCTTTATGATGCTCCTCCTGCAACCCAACAGTGTGGGATTTTCCTCTTAGTAACTTTCCTGTACTGATTTCTATGGAGTCCCTCTGGTATGTGTTACTCAGTCGCCATCTTGATGGAAGTCGTGAAGAAATTTTTTAGTGTTATAAATGATGTCAAATTAACAGACTCATTCATACTTAAATTGGTACAAAAATCTGGAATTTAATTCTAAATTAAACTAAAAACATTTGAAGTAGGAGGATGGTAGTAATGGTGCAGTAAACTTTTGTTTGAAATACCTTATTTAAATAGGTTATATGATAACCATTTCCCCCAATAGTTTAAAGATACAAAATGTTTTCTTTTTAAAAAAATTATAGTATATTATTATTAGACAAATAAGAAGTAGAATAAAAAAAGCATCATCTGGCAGGAGGTAGTTTTGTGTTAATACAGGGAGTAATACAAAATAAATATGGTGACACTTAAAATACATAAAGTAAAAGTTAGAGAAATGAGGCAAAACACTTCTTGGAAACTTTAATGGGTTTTGTTGTGTTTTAGCAAAAATAATCCTTTAGGGCAAGTCTCAAAATTGCAGGCATTACATGTGTAACCATTCGTGTAACATGTGGCCGTTATACAATACTCAGTAAAAAGTCAGACTTTTCCCTAAATTCATAAAGGAGGGAAATGAGTCCATTTACTAAAAAAATTAGAAGACACAGAAAACATCTAAAGAAAGAAGACCATTTGTGTAAGACAATTTAATGAAATATCAAAATAGAATATAACCAGGAGTTGCTTCTCTGAGATCAATTATGTAGACAAACCTCTCGTAATTCTAATCAAGAGAAAATTTAGTGAAAATTTATAGACATCATTAGACAAGTAGGAAATTGGAGAGGGCTGCAAAAGTAAAAAGTAAACTTCAACTAAATACTACAAACAGTTCTCACGGGAAATTTTTCAAAGATACATATGAGCAAGGATCAAACCAAAAACCAGACTCACTGCCATTGAGTCAATGCTGACTCATGGTGACCCTATAGAACAGGATAGAATTGTCCCGTGATTTGGGGAGAGGGTAACTGTATACCAGAGTAGAAAGCCCTGTCTTTCTTCCTCAGAGCAGCTAGTGGTTTTGAATTACTGACCTTTTGGATTGCAGCCCAATGGTAACCAACCACTGTGTCTCCAGAGCAGGGACAGGGAGATGAAAATGGAGACAGAAGCAAATACTGGCATTCAAATGGACAGAACTGCACTTTCTGGTCTAATCATTTGCAAACAGTTCCTCCTCCCCCCAAACCAGCAAAATCCTGGTGTAGCAGTAAGAAGGAAGACCTACAGATATCCACAGGACAATCTCCAGTGTAGCCTAATACCTAGCGCGCAGAAGTGCAATTGTCCTATGAAAGTTTTTATTTCAGTAGTATTCAGTTTTTCATGAGGCACAAGTGAAACTGGCATCATACACTGCATTGAGACCATTTTTCTGGAAGGCAGTTTTTTAGTATGTGCAGCAAAAAAATGGTATGAGGCCATATCTGCCTCCCCCAGCTTCCCAAAGCTGACTGTCACAGAAGTCAGACACGCCTTCTACCTCATATCCCCCTTTTTACCCTATTTCACAGCACTCTACTTCTGTGACTGGGTTCTGTATTTCATTTCAGTGGCCACAGAGAACTCACAGATAATGCTTGTGATTATGGAGATTATTAGGTAAGCTAACAAGTTACAAATGACCAGGATACACAACCTCTTCTCAGCCACGCTCAAAGGCAGGCCTCTCAGTCACTCAGTCCATTAGCCTCTGGGACTTACAAAACTCCTTAAGGACTGCCAGTAAGTGCTCAAAAGACAAGGCACTCAGGTCCGTCTCTCCCAGTTAGGTGCCCAGAGATGCCCCACCCTACAATCCAGCTTCTGCCCCAAAGCACTCAACTTCACATGTTCTCTGGGCTGGGAAGTCCACTGTTTCTGTCTCATGCTTTGACTTCAAGTTCTACTGTTGATGTGCCCCTGCCACTCCTCTGGTGTGAAGGCTGTCTGTCTCCTGAGCAAGGAGGTTGAATGCACAGGGATCTTGAGGTCCAAAAGGATGTTCTCTACTCTGGCTCTTCTCTCTCTCTCTCTCTCTCTCTCTCTCTCTCTCTCTCATATGACAATAATTTTTTGTATTCTTTATGTGTGTATATATATATATAATTTTATTGGGGGCTCTTACAGCTCTTAAAACAATCCATACATCACTTGTATCGAGCTTACTTGTACGTATGTTGCTATCATCATTTTCAAAACATTTTCTTTCATCTCGAGCCCTTGGTATCATCTCTCTCTTTTTTCCCTCCCTACCCTGGGCCTTCTTTCTTATTGTTAGTGAGATACAGTTCCCCTCACCCCACTTTCTGAGATGGCTCATTTTATAGCCAGCAGGATGCAATCACAACTGAATCCTATCAATATCTACCCCCATCTTCTCTTATCCACAGCCATTAGGAAAAGATTGTTTGAGGAAGTTACAGAGACTATGGTTAGAAGGACCACATTAAATGAGTCATTCACTGCAGACCACTCCCTAGCTCTTTTCATCATTGTTCCTATCATACAAGAAAGTTGAACTTCCCCACTTTAATCATTTTCCTGTGAGCATACCCATAAAGCTTGTAAGCCAGCCACTTCATGCATTTATCTCCCCCTGACCTCCCATTGTAGATACCAAATTTCTGAATTACCCATCCCTAATAATCCAGTATTCTGAGAAGACAAGAATTTTTCATGATGTGAAGAATCATCACTTCTGGTAGGAACTTTGACCATAAGCAAAGTCCATTCAAATTCCAGCAGTTTATACCATCTCACAATGTCAAATAACTCTCTTTCCCTGATTGGTCTGGCTCTGGTTATATCAGCCCTAGTTATCCAAGGTAGATCATTTGGGAACTACCTCTCTGCACCTCAGCCAAGCTAGCTCCTTCTCATTCACGCTTCTCAATCCTAGCCCCCCATGGACTAGGTCATAACTACCCATAGGCTCAGGAATCCATATAACTCCCTAACTTCAGTCCAGCCAGCCATTTCATCTCTAGCCTCTCCAGAGCAGGTGAATGAGTGTCATTAGCACATGTCCAAACGCAGCCCCTCTTTTTCCTCACACTTCCACTCCACCAGTAGTCCCAGGTGGCTAACATAACAAGCATACCAGTCTGCTCACTGGCTTCTTTTAACTTTAAGCTCTAGAGAGGGGCTTTCCCTGATGGGCACAGGCTTTCCCTGCAGGATGCATCAGTAACAAACTTCTTGCTCAGAAATCAGACTACCACAATGGAAGGCAACTAATCAAGAGATTTCCAGAATTGCTGCCAGAAGTCCTGTCCAAACATGGGATACAGAATTCTCATCACACCATGGTTCTAACTGGGAGGGTTTTAGAATGTATAGTCAGACCGCTAAAACTATTGGTTAGCTAGTTGTGCAGGCATATCTTGTCATTTTGTTAATCTTACAATAAATGAGATTGTGCTTTATACCTTTAAATTTTCTAGATCTGATGAATTCACTATGATTAGCTTTTACTATTCTTATTTGGAAACCATTTAGCTGAAAACCATTCTAATCATACAGCTTTATATTAAAGTCCACCTGAGAGCTCATGAAAAAAAGAAGAAGAAAAAGGGGGAAGCAAAGAGTGTTCACACAGATAAAACAATTGCTACAAAATTCCAATGCTGGATCATGTTGAAAATGGGCTTCAAAAAGCTCATTTAAAAAGAGCAGTGATAGCTCTAAAATTAGTGTGGTGCGGGGAAATAAATCTTATGGAAAACTGTATAAGGTAGAAGAGCTCTGGTGATGTAGTAGGTGTGCACTGAGATGCTAACCACAAGGTCTGTAGTTCAAACCTACCAGCTTTGTTGTGGGAGAAAGATGAGGCTGTCTACTCAATGATTTGAAGTCTCAGAAACCCATAAGAAGCAGTTCTAACTCGTCCTGTGAGTATGAATCGACCCATGGCAGTGAGTTTTGTTTGTTCATTTTATAGAACAGTACTTCCCAAAGTGCACAACAACACCTGGGCGTGGAGGGTGTTAGAATGATCCAGGAGGCTGCAAAAGCAGATACCTATACTTTATCCTGAATTATGAGTGATAGTACAAAAGTTTTTAATTTCCAGGGACACACTGAGTAATTTTTTTCCCCCTGAAAAAGTGATGCTGTAGACCAAATAAGTTTGGGGACCTGTGGTATAAAGATTCCGCAATAAACTAACTCTGACAATGTGTTAGGCTGGGCTGTCCAGAGAAACACTCATCTGGTACAAGAAATAACTTCATATCAAGGAGAAACTTTTCATCAAGAAGGCTCCCAAATCTAGTCAAGCTCAAGTCCATACGTCCAAGGCTAGCCACGCCTCTTCAGCCTCACATAGCTGCAGGCTGATGATGCAGAAGGTGAGGCAGGAAGCAGGGAGATCTTAGGCTGGTAAGTACAGTGTCATGGCTCCAGGGTGGGTGGAAACATGGCAGGGCACCTGCAGTCTCCAGGTCAGACAGCCCATGTAGGGTGGCCCCTGGAGGCTGACACAGGCTCAGTGAAATAACTGTGAGGAGGAAGGAAAGTGGCAGAAAAGGAGGCAGTTCCCAGAGTCCCTCACTCTCGAAGGTGAAACCCCCCAGAAGGTGTCATCAAACCACCACTTGGTTACCAGGTTGACTCCACTCCTAGCCAGTAGTGTCTAGTGATATCAACCCATCCAATTACCACAAATAATAAAAGAATTTACCCAGTGGTTAAACCAGCATCCCCACCCCCACCCCCAACCCAAATCCACTGCCTTTAAGTCAACCCCGTAAGAAAGTAGAAGTAGAACTACTCCTTAGGGTTTCTGAGGCTGTGTAAATCTTTGTAGCCTCCTATTTCTCCTGAGGAGGCGTGGTAGTGGTTGATTGATTCAAACTACTGACCTTGTGGTTAGCCCAATGTGTAATCACTATGCCACCAGGGCTCCTTCATACCCAATGATAACTGGATATAAAATTAACACTCAGATACCAATACCCTTCCTCTACACCAGTTTCCCAATGACAATATTATTCCCGATAGTACAAAAAATTATAATTGCCAGGGGACAGAGTAATTTTTTTCTCAAAAGGAAGCAGTAATTCAAATAAGTATGAGAACATCGATCTATGCAACCATTTAGAACAGTGATTCTCAACCTGTGGGTCGCAACCCCTTTGGGGGTCAAATGACACTTTCACAGGGGTCGCCTAAGACCATCAGAAAACACTTAATATTTCACAAAATATATTCACATTTTGTTTTGTGGTTAATCACTATGCTTTAATTATGTTCAAATTGTAACAATGAAAATAAATCCTGCATATGAGATGTTTACATTATAATTCATAACAGTAGCAAAATTACAGTTATGAAGTAGCAACAAAAATAATTTTGTGGTTGGGGGTCACCACAACATGAGGAATTGTATGAAAGGGTCACAGCATTAGGAAAGTCGAGAACCTTAAAGATATTTAAAGATAAAATAAGTGAGTAGACTTCACGTACAGTAGCAGTTAACATATAAGAATAATCAGTTTCACAATGTACATGAAAATCTAGGACCTCTCAGTGTCACCAAGATTTCATTTCTACAAAAGTTAAAAAATAATGAGTACTGAGATGGCCTTTTGCATGACAAAAACACCAAATGGAAGGAATATGAAGCAATGAGCTAGACCAGGAGTTGGCAAACTGCACCTCGAGAACCACATGTGGCTCTTTCAATGTGGCTCAGAAGTGAAAACTTAAAGGATACTATTCAGGTAATGGTGATTTCATTTGCTTTCTACTTGAGCCCCTGGTATCCTCTCCTCATTTTTCCCCTCCCTCTCCGCTGCCCCCTCCCCCGTGAACCCTTGATAATTTATAAATTATTATTATTATTTTGTCATATCTTACACTGTCCAACATCTCCCCTCACCCACTTCTCGGCCGTCCTTCCCCCAAGGAGGAGGCCATATGTAGATCCCTGTAATCTGTTTCCCTTTTCTCCCCCACCTTCCCTCCACCCTCTTGGCATCACCATTCTCACCACTGGCTCTGAGGAGTTTGTCTCTGGTCTAGCCAAATTTGTAAGGTGGAATTGGGCTTGTCTTAGCTCTTGGTCATATGCTACCTCCTAAAATAACTGAATGCCAATCAATTGTGTTTTATATAGTGACTGTTTTCTGTCTATCTTCTTATAATGCTTCCTGCGTCATCTAATATTTTGCCCATAGAATTCTTCAGAATTGCAATAGAAGGTTTGTAGTTTCCTTCAGTTTACTCTGCTTGTGAAATTCTGAGTAAGTTCTTCCTTTTGGTCTTTCAACTGCACACTTCATCATCTTATTTTACTTTTTCTCCTCAAGTCACCTTTTAAAATCTTCTATTCAGCTTTCTTACTTCATTATTTGTTCTACTCAAGAGCAAGTTTCAAGAGTCATTTTGTTCTTTTCTAACTTGTCTGTCTCTTTAATCACCTTTTGCTTTTTCATATATGACACCCTTGATACCATTCCACAACTCATCTGGGTTTTGGTAATTCTGTGTCAAATCCATTTATGAGATCGTCTCTATTCAAGTAGGGTATACTTTTTCAGGTAGGTTGTACTTTGGATATCATGGTCTTGTTTTAATTTTTTTCAGCTTTAACTTGAATTTTCTCAGGAGCCAATGGTAGTCTATTCTGCAGTCAGCCCCTGGCCTTGTTTTAACTGACGATATTGAGCTTCTCCATGTGTCTATCCACAAATAAATAAATACATAGAAATAAATTCTATCTATTCCATCTGCCTTATTTATGCCGTTATAGAAAAATATTTGCAACAAGTAAGAAATGTGTCTTGCCAATGGGTGCATAAGTAAATGTGGTGAAGAAAGCTGATGGTGCCCAGCTATCAAAAGGTATAGTGTCTGGGGTCTTAAAGGTTTGAAGATAAACAAGCGGCCATCTAACTGAGAAACAACAAAGTCCACATGGAAGAAGAACACCAGCCTGTGAGATCACGAGGCGTTGAAGCGATCAGGCATCAAAGACCCAAAAAATCATAGCATTGTGAATGAGGGGGGGTGCAGAGTAGGGACCCAGGGCCCATCTGTGGGCAATTGGACATCTCTTGCAGAAGGGTCGTGGGGAGGAGACGAGCCAGTCAGGGTGCAGAGTAGTAATGATGAAACGTACAACTTTTCTCTAGTTCTTGAATGCTTCCTCCCCCCACTATCATGATCCCAATTCTACCTTAAAAATCCATTTGGACTGGAGGATGTACAGTGGTACAGATAGGAACTGAAAACACAGGGAATCCAGGGCGGATGATCCCTTCAGGACCAGTGGTGAGCGAGGCAATGCCAGGAGGGGGAGGGAAGGTGAGGGAGAAAGGCAGAACTGATTACAAAAATCTGCATATAACCTCCTCCCTGGGGGACAGACAGCAGAGAAGTGGGTGAAGGGAGACATCGGATGGTGTAAGATATGACAAAATAATAATAATTTATAAATTATCAAGTGTTCAGGGGGGAAGGGGGAGCAGAGAGGGAGGGGGAAAATGAGCTGACACCAGGGACTCAAGTCGAAAGCAAATGATTTGAGAATGATGAGAGAAACAAATGTACAAAAGTGCTTGACACAATGGATGTAAGTGTGGATTGTGATCAGAGTTGCACAAGCCCCCAATAAAATGATTTAATTAAAAATAATAATAAAAAAATTTTTAAGAAATTTGTCTTGCAAAATTCTATCATTCAATCTCTGGCATCGTTTCTATCCCCATGACCGTATTTCCTAACTCTCTGTTCTATTTTGTTTCTGACTTTTGTATTCCAGTCACAGTAATTATCAGAGCATCTTGATTGCATGCTCTATCAATTTCAGACTACAGAAGTTAGTAAAAATCTTTATTTCTTCATCTTTGGCATTAGTAGTTTGTACATAAATTTGGATAATAATTACATTAGCGTTTCTTGTAGGTGTATGAATATTTTGCTATCACTGACAGCATTTTACTTTAGATCGTCACTTATTCTTTTTGACAATGAATGCAAAGCAATTACTCTCACAATTTGTCATTTTTGACAGTATAGACCATTTGTCCAATTCAAAATGGCTAATAACAATCTCAGCCTAAAATACTAATCTTTTTGCATTTACCAACTTACATTTTTCCTAGATTCAAACTTCCCATATTTCAAGTTCCAATTATGTATGGATGCTTGCAAGTGTTTTTATCATCAAATGAAGATCCCTAAAACTTAACTGCATCCATCCACATCATTAAGATTGGCTCTACTTTGACAATGCAGCTCTTCTCCAATGGTGTTTTGAGTGCCTTCCACCCTTCGGTGCTCACTGTATCAGACAAGGATCTGTTTTTTACTGGCCAGTTTCCTCAGCCATGTCCTTCTTTCTACTCTTGTCTTACTTAGGCTGAAAACTCTGCTGAAACCTGTGGACCATGGGTGACCCTGTTGGTATTTGAAATACCAGTGGCATCGCAGCACATAAATCACCAGAGTTACTTACTGCACATCCATGTTTATTTAATCCACCGTGCTCTTCTCCAACCTTTACCACTCCTGCAAAACTGTGTTTACTAAATATCACAAATTAACTAACTGGCAGATCTATGGAGCTGCATTTTAGTTCTTGTATTTTCTACTTCTATGTAGAATTTGACAAATTGACCAGGTTATTCTTCCCAAATTTCTCCTGCTTTTTATTTATGAAAATAATTCTCTTATGGCTTTTACTGGCCTCCCAAATAAATGTTCCCTGTCCATTTCCTTTGATAATCTCATATTTATTCTTCTGGAGCCCTGGTTGTTTAGTGAATTAGGCTGTTAATAATAAGGTGAGCAATTGGAAACCACTAGCTACTCTGTGAGAGAAAGACAAGGCTTTCTCTTTCCATCAAAAGTTACAGTCTCTGAAACATGCAGGGACAGTTCTGTTCTGCCTTACAGTTCAGTAAACGTGATGGCAGTGAGTTTGGTTTTGGCTTTTAGTCTTCATTTCCTCTCACACATTCCAGTATTGGATTTTCCTAAGATTTTACTTTCTGGCACCTCATGTCACTTGTTCTCCTAGATAAAGTTTACCCATATCCATGGTTTAATACCATCTGTATTTGAAGTCCAACTATTTATCTCTATCTCAGACCTTTATCTTAAGGTTTAGTCTTATACAAGGGAGCTTCAAAAAGTTTGTGGAAAAGTTCATTATCTCTTAATGCCATTGTACATGTGCTTTTAAAAAACCCTCATATATTTAGTTACCCTCTATATTACCACTTAGACTTTCCACGGGAATTTCTAAAATCACTGTACCAAAGTGGAACTACTTTTTCTACCATTCATGTTCCCCTAACCCAATCAAGGATATTGTTATCTAGCTATGAGTATTTTATACTTGGGAGAGACAGCCTGTATGCCCGTTCCTCCTCCTCTTTAGCTCGGTTATTCAGCAACTGTTTTTGACCACTTTATATGTTAATTACCATTTAAGCACTGGAGATCTGACTTAATAAGGAAAAAGAGAAACAAACACTATTATCCACTAAGCTTTGTCTGTTTCTTCTTTCAAAATAATGTGTAAGTCCATCTGACAGTTGCAAACTGAGGGTCCTGTGACCATCATCATGCTGCATGTAATCAGGATTAGAATATCTGAGATGTATTGTCTACCATGACAATACTATACAATACTATTAGAAAGGTAGAATTTTTAAAACAATATTTTAATTATTTTGTTATTTGTCATTTTGACCAACTTTCTATTTTAAAAAGTGCTATACAAATTACTCCCACAGCAAAAGGGTATCTTATTTGAATTTAAATGTTTAATGAGAGCAGAGCACATCTATAACTTTTTGATCGTCACTAATCTTGACTGTTTCCTATGTTCATCAGCTATGTATTGATTTTTCAGAATATTTATTTGGTGAACGTACCTGAATTATTACTTGATCAAAGTCCCTCGAGAAATGATGCAAAAATTATCAGTAAGTATCATGCAAAGATTTTGGAGTTGCTGAAAGACTGATAAAAATACCCAAAATGTATCATTTATTTTAAATGAGGTCCTTGTTAGACTTAATTTTATCAAACTTCACCTAATCTAAATTCAGAGCTTCACTAATGTTTTATATTTAACTGCTCATTTAGATATTTTTATATAGACAGCCTGATAATATTGTTACCAATTATGGATATCATGTCATCCATGTGACAGATACACTTTAAGTGCTGCAAATGCAGTATATAGCCAAGGCTATGAATTTCAAAGCTTAATAAATTGGGAGTAAATGAAAGGGCATTGTAGTGTAGATTTCTAAGTTATAGTTGATTTCATTGGGCATTGTACTTTATGCAAGTGCCACACAGTGTAGCTGTCCTACAAATTATCTCATGTTTTCAAGGTAAGGAGTATCTATTAGAATGTAAATCAGCGCACTTCTTTCATTAAAACTATTTCTGTGGAAATATGTCAGCTGTGTAGTGACAAATTGTAGGCACTAGTCTTATTACTTAGACTGTTTTATAAACAATTTTAAAAGTTCCACTTTAAAAAAACTAGTCACCTTATTCTTTACCAATAATCAGGCCTTATTTATTAAGAAGCTACTAGGAACTTGCTCCGTATGGTATGTACACTAGCCAAAGAGTCAGCTACAGAACACAAGAGGAGATTTTAAAGACAATGATTGATTATTACCCCCTGGTATTTACTGAGTGCATTTCTTTATCATAGAAGAGGCAAAATCACCAATACTTTGAAGACTTCATGTTTCAGTCATGTTTCAGTGTTAAAATAGCAAATTGTACTATTATAAATGTTCTCATAATTTGTAAAATGTATTTCCTCAGTTTTGTGTTCCAGGAACTATGAAAATATGACACTGGTCCATGCACACATGGCATTCCAGCAGCTAAGGACTAAGGACTGTGCATTGTTGGGTCCTGCTAGCAGGGCACTCTCTGTGGGTGAGCACCGCCTTGGCAGCACCTAGGGACAACTGGGAGAGTTGTTTTCAGCGTTTAAATAAAGTATACCAGACTTCACCGTTTAATCACAAATAGGGAGAAGCCTCACCCTAGAAAGTGCTAAAGCAGACGTTTTTATCTTAGAAGTATATAACGATCGAGAGATTTATATGGTGTTTTAAAAGATGTCCAAATATATGTCTATGATGTCCAAAGATATATTTGATCACTAGGCCTTTAGGTTGGATAGTTTTATTAAACACAAAAAAGTGTGCGTATTAATATGCCTTGATTTAAAGAGTCCTACATTTATCATTTAAAGTTAAAATGTTAGGAGTATTTTCGTTTTCTTGTTTCCTAGATGGCATGTTTTAATAACTTTTAGTGTATTCATTTGATAGTAGGAATGG
The DNA here is from genome assembly GCF_000313985.2 of Echinops telfairi. Classification (NCBI taxonomy): domain Eukaryota; kingdom Metazoa; phylum Chordata; class Mammalia; order Afrosoricida; family Tenrecidae; genus Echinops; species Echinops telfairi. Next base: position 7,061,873 of record NW_022103921.1, read on the forward strand.
ACTTAGCATAAAAAATTACCATCCATTTATAACCCTACAGCATTAGTTCACATAACCAGACTGTTAGCAATCCCCTTTATTAAAACTGTTGTGGAATTGTTGAGTAACAGAAAGCACCATGTCTGATTGCTAGCATTTTTTTTTCACATAAGCCTGTGTGATGTCAGTACTTGGGGGAAATTAAATCAACACTTTATGTATCCATTAGGTACAATGAACAGCATATATATATATATAATCATTGTAAGCACTGAGATTTCTAGAAGACCACTTAATGACCAATTCAAAGAAATTCCATTACAGAGTTTATTTTGTCTGTGTATGATATATATAGTACATTTTACAAAAGGAATTCTAAATTTTAATTTTTAAGCTTTTTTAAAAAAAAAACACTTTTATTGGGGACTCTTACATCTCTTATCACAATCCATACATTCCTTCAATGTGTTTTTTAAGATTTTTAAAAAGACGTATAATCAACTTGCTTCTCCCTGAATCTTAAGCAAACAAAATCTATACAACACTCATTTGAAAATTAGTGCTTTTAAATCAATACAGATTTTTACCATGTGGTTTAGGTGAGCAAATTATATCAACCTCTATTTCTAAAACTTAAGAATTCTTAATTTCATGTGAAATATATTTTAGAGTGAGTAGAAAATAATAAATACATATCTATGTATAATATAATATATACAAACATATACATGTCAAATGGGGGGAAATTAATTACAAGCACTTAAATTACTATAAAAATTCACTCTTTAACCCAAGCCAACTGTCTTTGAGGGAGTTGATTCCAATTCATCGCAAGCAGACAACCTCATCTTTCTCCCGCTGGTGGGTCTGAACTACCAACCTTGTCATTAGTAGTCCAATAGTTACCTGAGAGCACCAGCAAGGCTCCTTTGTATAAAAATTACGTAACTTCTGTATTCCTACTCGATTTGCTTATAGAACAGAAAATAGGTGGACAGCACATTGTGGTTTTGGATTAGGCCTTTTATGAAGGTCTCTCTGTAAATCAGCAATTCTCAACCTGTGGGTTGCAACCCCTTTGGGGATCGAACAGCCCTTTCACAGGAGTCGCCTATTCTTAGCAGTAGCAAAATTACAGTTATGAAGTAGCAGTGAAAATAATGTTATGGTTGAGGAAGGTCACCACCATATAAGGAACTGTATTAAAGGGTCTCGGCGTTAGGAAGGTTGAGAAGCACTGCTGTAAATGAACACATTAAAGAACCTTAGTCTTTCATTTTGTTGCATGAGATAATAAAGCTCAGAAGGAAAAAGAAACCTCACTGCTGTCGAGTCAGTGTTCACTCATTGACCCCCTTTAACTATTTACAGGAGTAGAAAGCCCAGGTTTCTCCCCTGGAGCTGCTGGTGGTTTCAAACTGCCAACCATGAGGATTTCAGCCCAAAGTGTAACTAGTACGCCACCAGTAAATACCTCTCTTTGAAGTTCACAGAAATTTCAAGTGTAATTGCTAAGGAAAAAGTAAAATTGTTTTTTGCAAATAACAAAACCAATAGCTTTTCATAAAAATATGTTAGCTTGATTTTCCCTAAAATCCAAATTTGTACCAATGCCTAGAAACTTAAAGTGAGTCTGTCACATAATTATATTAGTTGCAATAATGCTGACTAATTTAAGACTAAAACGCTGCATTAGGAGTATATTTGGGCAAAATGCTTTCAATTTGAAGGGGGAAAAAAGCCTTTGCTTTAAAATGATTAAGTATATATGCAGATATTTTAGTTTACCTTTAGCCAGGCTGTCCTATCTGCATGGAAATGTTTTCTCTACTCATGGTTAAGTGGACCTCTATATAATACATTTTAATGATAGACTACCTGAGACTGGGTGATTTTGTCAGTTTCCTTTAGTGACATCAAGATTTTTGTATTGATATCAGTTCTGTATTCAGAAGAAGAAAAAAAGATCAATTGTGGAACCAGTTCTGGTTACTGATATTTTAGTTAAAAGTCAATATATGATAACTAACTTAGGGAATTCGTGGAAAGCATTCCATGTACCGTATATACTTGAGTATAAGCCAACCAGAATATCAGCTGAGGCACCTAATTTTACCACAAAAACTGCTGAAAAACTCGGCTTATACACCTGTATATATGGTATTCCATGTATTCTTTCTTGATTTTATTTTATTTTTGTTTGTTTGTTTTTTTAAACATTTTATTAGGGGCTCATACAACTGTTATCGCAATCCATACACACATCGATTGTGTAAAGCGCATTTGTACATCATTCTCAAAACATTTTCTCTCCACTTAAACCCCCGACATTAGGTCCTCATTTTTCCCCTCCCTCCTTGCTCCCCCCTCCCTCATGAGCCCTTGATAGTTTATAAATTGGTATTTTGTCATATCTTGCCCTGTCCGACGTCTCCCTTCACCCACTTTTCGGTTGTCTGTCCCCCAGGGAGGAGATCTCTTTCTTGATTTTATTCCTTATCCTGTGCTGGCTTTTCAACTTAGTATTTTCAGCTATTGATTTTTTTTTTTTTTCCTCAGTAGCTCATTCCTAGACACTAACTGCAGTTCTCTTATCTATGTGTATTACTGTAGAAATCCAGCACAAATATGTTCCTGTCTGGCATAGTTATTCCCAAATAGATACATAACGAATTTTCTCCTGTCAAGTGGAATTAAAACACCTAATTTAGAAGAATTGAGGTTTTAAAATGCTCATTTTCCTGCATTTAAACAGTTGAGGTGTAAGAACATTTTGTGATGATTTGTTTCCTAATATGCAAGATTTCTTTTTTCTGTTACTTCTCTGGCTAGTAACATAAATAGCAATTATATTTATTTAACTAGTTCTTTTTTTATATAAATCATTTTGTTGGGGGCTCTTGTATCTCTTATCACAATCCATATATACATCCATCGTGTCAAGCACATTTGTACATTTGTTGCCATCATCATTCTCAAAACATTTTCTTCTACTTGAGCCCTTGATATCAGTTCCTCATTTCCCCCCTTCTCCACCCTCCCTCCTTCATGAACCCTTGATAATTTATCTTTTTTTTTTTCATGTCTTATACTGATAGATGTCTCTCTTCACCCACTTTTCTGTTGTCCATCCCCCTGGGAGGAGGTTATATGTAGGTCATTGTGATCAGTTCCCCCTTTCTCTCCCCACCTTCCCCTTACCCTCCTGATATTGCTACTCTCATTATTGGTCCTGAGAGGATTATCTGTACTGGATTCCCGGTGTTTCCAGCTCTTATCTGTACCCATGTACATGCTCTGGTCTACCCATATTTGTAAGGTAGAATTGGGGTCATGATAGTGGGGGCAAGGAAGCATTAAGGAACTAGAGGAACGTTGTATGTTTCTTCAATGCTATACTGCACCCTGACTGGCTTGTTTCTTCCCCACAACCCTACTGTAAGGGGATGTCCAATTGTCTACAGATGGCCTTTGGGTCTTCACTCTGCACTCCCCCTCATTCACATTGATATGATTTTTTTTAACACAATTTTTTTGTTCTGGGTCTTTGATGCCTGATACTTGATCCCATCAATACCTCCTGATCACACAGGCTGGTGTGCTTCTTCCATGTGGGCTTTGTTGCTTCTCATCTAGATGGCTGCTTGTTTATCTTCAAATCTTTTAAGACCCCAGACGCTATATCTTTTGACAACCGAGTAACATCCGTTTCTTCACCACATTTGCTTATGCACCCATTTTGTCTTCAGCGATTGTGTCGGGAAGGTGAGCATCACAGAATGCCAGGTTATTAGAGCTAAGTGTTCTTGCATTAACTAGTTCTTAAATGTGTTGTGGTTAATGATCTCTTACGAGCAAAATAGGCCTTGGAGAGACTTGCTCAGAACTGTGAAAACATTCCTCCCAATAAAGTCTTTTTGGCTCAGAGCCAGCTTAGTTAGGGACAAAGCACTTAGGGACAAAAAAACACTACCATTAAGTTAATTCTGACTCTTGGTGACCCTATAGAACAGAACAGAACTGTTCCTTTGGGTCTCTGAGACTGTAAATCTTTATAGGAGCCACTGGTGGGTTTGAATCACTGACCTAGAAGTTAGTAGCCCAACTGATAACTTTGTAGAGATAACCATTCAAAAACTCCCACTGCCATTGAGTTGATTCCAATTCCAATTATAGGACAAGGTAGAACTGCCCCTATGGGTTTCTTGGACTGTAAATCTTTATAAGTGTAGAAAGCCTTATCTTTCTCTCTCACTGACTTCACTTTCAAACTGCTGAAATTATTGTTAATAGCCCAACTCATAACTTACTATGTCACCAGGGTTTCCCAGAGATAACCCTTCCAAAGGAGAAGTCTGATACAGAGGCCCTACCACAAAACTACTTGAACATAGCAGTTTTTCCATTTCTAAATCTAAGGAGAAGTTTGAAAGAAATCAACTAAGTGAAAGTTGAGATGAACCACAGACCCATAGCAATGAAAAAAAGAGGCAAGGTTATTGCGGGATTACCAACCAAAAAATCCCCTGGGCCAGATGGCTTCACAGGAGAATTCTATCAAGCATACAGGGAAGAACTGACACCAATCCTACACATAGAACCCTTCCAGAACATAGAAAAAGACAAAAAACTCCCAAACTCTTTCTATGAAGCTCGTATAACTCTGACAACTCTGACTTTAGCGGGCAAAGATCCCACAAGAATCGAGAACTACAGACCAATATCCCTAATGAATATCGATGCAAAAAGCCTTAACAAAATACTGGCCAGTAGAATACAAAAGCATATTAAAAAAATAATTCACTGTGACCAAGTGGGATTCATACCAGGGATGCAGAGCTGGTTCAACATACGAAAGGCCATCAGTATTACTCACGACATTGGCAGGAAAAATGATAAGAACCATCTGATAATATCGATAGATGCGGAAAAATCATTTGACATCATCCCAACGCATTCCTGTTTAAGACACTCAAGAACAGGAATAGAAGGAAAATTCCTCAATATTATACAAGCCAGATATGAAAAACCAACAGCCAACGTGGTAGTCAATGGAAAAAAGACAAAAACTATTCCACTGAAAAAGGGGACCAGACAAGGATGCCCCTTGTCCCCACTCCTGTTTAACATTATACTGGAGGTCCTAGCTAACAACATAAGACAAAGAAAAGACATCAAGGTATTCATCTGGTGAAGGAAGAGGCAAAATTATCATTATTCGCAGATGATATGATTCTATACATAGAAAATCCCCTTGAATTAGCAGAGAACTCCTCAAGAAGAAGGACAAAGAGGGAGGGCTTGCTCTACCTGACTTTAGCACATATTATACAGCCACAGTAGTCAAAACAGTGTGGTACTGGTATAATGACGGAAATTCAGACCAATGGAAAAGAGCTGAAGACCCAGAAATAAAAACATCAGCATATAGGCAACTGATCTCGATAAGGGCCCAAAAAATATCAAATGGGAAGCGGATGCCCTCTTCAATAAATGGTGCTGGGAAAATGGATATCTACTTGCAGAAAAATGAAGGAAGACCCTTACCTCACTCCATGCCCCAGAATAAACAAGGTGGATCACAGACCTTGAGGTAAAACCCCAAACAGGGGCATTAATGAGGGAATTGGAACAAACTTGAGAACCTGGGCACAGGGAATACATAGGCTATCGGAAATAGGGAAGGATACAAATACAGAAGAGTCACAAATAGACAAGTGGGATATACTGAAGATAAGTCACCTGTGTACATAAAAAGAATTCACCAAGAGAGTAATAAGAGAGCCCACCGACTGGGAAAATATCTTTAGCAATGACAAATCAGACAAAGGCCTTATCACTAAAATCTACAATATTTTGCAAGCTTACAATAAGAGGAAAACTAACTGCCCACTGAGGAGGTGAGCAAAGGACCTGAATAGAAGTTGCAGAGTCTGAAATCCGAATGGCCAATAAACATATGAGAAAGTGTTCCCGATCATTAGCCATAAGAGAAAGGCAAATTAAAACAACTATGAGATACCACCTAACACCCTCAAAAATAGCCCAATTAAAAAAATCAGGAAGCAACAAGTGTTGATGGGGCTGTGGTGAGACAGAAACTCTCATCCACTGCTGGTGGACCTGTAGATATGTACAGCCGCTATGGAAATCGATTTGGTGATTTCTAAAACAGGTAGAAATTGAGCTACGATATGACCCAGCAATCCCCCTACTGGCATATACCCAGAAGAGGCAAGAAACAAACCACGGCCAGACACCTGTGTTCCAGTGTTCATTGCAGCACAGTTCACAATTGCAAGGAGTTGGAAACAACCCAAATTCCCATCAACAGAGGAATGGATTAAAAACCTGTGGTACTGACAAATAATGGAGTGCTATGCATCGCTGAAAAGCAGTGATGAGCACATGAAGCATATTGCCGCATGGGAAGAACTGGAGGAAATTAAGCTAAGCGAAGCCAATCACAAAAGGACAAGTACAACATGAGTCCGCTGAAGTAAGTTTATAAAAAGAAAAATGCAAAGGGGGCACAGGGAAAAAGCTACTGTATACAAACACTCCAGGAGTGAGGTCCAGGTAGTATGGCAGGAGCCAGACCAAATCCAGGGGTTCATATGGTAGCCAACTAAAAAGGAGGGGAGGGAAGGAAAGGAAAAAAAAAAAAATGTGTGGCGGGGGAAATAGGGGACTGACCCACCCAAGGGGAGGGTATTGTTTGTGTCTCCACAGGGGAAAAGAGACCAGACTTAAATCCAGTGTTCCGGGATGTGAATGCAGCCTGCTGGCATGGAGAGGGGAGCCAGTGGAGGGGCCTGAGGGTTCGACCCCAATACCAGCTATATGGACAACTGCCCCTCCCCGCAGAAGAATTTACTTTAGAGGACTGCACTGAAGCTGCAGCTTGGGGAGAGGGACATGTCTGATCAGAGCACACAGGAGCAAATGAATGAGGAGGAAGAGAGAGTGAAGCACATCCTGGCCCACCAAGCCTGGAGGACGATATCCCCGCTCTGAACAGCCAATGCACAGGGTGGACAATATGGCTGATCCCACTATGAGACATGACGTCCCTCGCTGACCCATGGCCCTACGGGGTCAACACTGGCCAGGTCTGGCCCTGCGGCACCGAGGCACTAAACACTAAAGGCATGTGGCAGAGCAACTGGGGTAGCAGAGCAGGGAGCTCCTTAGGGAGTGCAAAGGATATACTCTGGGGCCAGAGTGTGGCAACCCATCGGACTTGACTGGAGGACACGCCTAGAGGTCAAAAATCAGACCTTTATCTATTTACAGGTTTTTCTTAAATTTTTAAATTTTTTTTCTTTTTCTCTTAATTATTCTCTGGGTCACTGGTTTTCTTTTTTGTTGTCATCATTGTGTTCTCTTTTGTCGCTTTGTCTTGCTATGCCTTGTTTTTTGGTGCATGTTATTAGATAGGCTGGATGAACAGTCTGGAGGAGAAAACAACGGGATCAATGATTCCAGGGGGACATAGCAGATGGGGAGGCAGAGGAAAGGAGGTGTTGTTGACCAACCCAGGGACAAGGGAGCAACAAGTGATCCAAAATCAGTGGCAAGGAGGGTGTGAGAGGCCTGGTAGGGATTCAGCAACGGCAATGTAACTGAGAGAAATTACTGAAACCCAAATGAAAGCTGAGCATGATAGTGGGACAAGAGGAAAGTAAAAGGAAATAGAGGAAAGAACTAGGAGACAAAGGGCATTTATAGAGATCTAAATACAGGCATGTACATATGTAAATATATTTATATAGGATGGTGGGGAAATAGATCTACGTGCATATATTTATAGGTTTAGTATTAAGGCAGCAGGTGGACATTGGACCTCCACTCAAGTACTTCCTCAATGCAAGAACACTTTGTTCTATAAATTAGCATTCTGTGATGCACACCTTCCTGACAGGATTGCTGGAGACAAATGTGTGCATACGCAAATGTGGTGAAAAAAGCTGATGGTGCCTGGCTATCAAAAGATATGGCATCTGGGGTCTTAAAGGCTTGAAGGCAAACAAGCAGCCATCTAGCTCAGAAGCAACAAAGCCCAAATAGAAGAAGCACACCAGTCTGTGTGACCACGAGGTGTAGAAGGGACCAGGTATCAGGCATCAAAGAACAAAAAAAAAATCAATCATTGTAAATGAGGGTGAGTGCAGAGTGGAGACCCAAAACCCATCGGTAGGCAACTGGGCACCCACTTACAGAAGGGCCATGGGGAGGAAACAAGCCTGTCAGGGTGCAGGGTATCAATGATGAAACATAAAACTTTCCTCTAGTTCTTAAATGCTTCCTCCCCCCACTATTATGATCCCAATTGTACCATACAAATCTGGCTAAACCAGAGGGGTGTACATTGGTACAGATAGGAACTGGAAACACAGGGAATCCAGGACAGATGATCCCTTCAGGACCAGTGGTGAGAGTGACGATACCGGAGGATGGAGGGAAGGTGGGGTAGAAAGGGAGAACGGATTAAAAGGATCTACATATAACCTCCTCCCTGGGGGTTGGACAACAGAAAAGTGGGTGAAGGGAGACATTGGACAGTGTAAGATATGACAAAATAATAATAATTTATGAATTAGGAAGGGTTCATGAGGGAGAGAGAGCGGCAAGGGAGGGGGGAAAATGAGCTGATATTAAGGGCTCAAGTAGAAGGCATATGTTTTGAGAATGATGATGGCAACAAATGTACAAATGTGCTTGACATGATGGATGTATGGATTGTGATAAGAATTGTACAAGCACCCAATAAATTTTTTTTTTTAAGTTGAGATGAACAAAGAGAACAATTGGTCCTGGAGAATGTAAATAATGTGGAAATAGAGGGTAAATTAAGTATCTCTGGAGTTCACGGAGGGCAATGATTCGTCAAAAAAAGCACCTACTTAGAAATAGAGTAATCAGAGAACAAGAAAGGTTTGGGAACTCAAAATATTATTTCCAAAATTAAAGTTTATAAAAGATAAATGAATAGATTGAATATTGGTGCCGATGTAACTTGAAATCTAGAAGAGCAGCATATAAAACATACAGAAGAGAAAGGCATTTGAAATAGAAATGGTAAGAAACAGATCCAGGATTTAATTGTCCACCTTATCCAAAACTTAAAAATCAAACTCATTGCCATCAAGTTAATTTTGACTCATAACAACCCTCTAGGAGAGGGTACAACTCCCCCTATTGTTTTTTGAGACTGGTCTAAGCAGACTGACCTGAGGTTTGAAAATTTGCCTTTCTAAGTTAGTCAGCTAACCTCATACATAGTGCTCTTCTAGCAGACTATATAGAATCATTTATCTTTTCTTTGTGAATTGGGTAAGAGTTACAGAGCAGATCCTCACTTTTATATTCAAAAAGTCATGCATGTTTTGTTTCATCTCATTTATTGTAATCCCCTCAATGTAACATCACTTAGCTCATTTATCCATGTGTTTTTTGTTAGCCTTCTTCCTTCTGAACTTCATCCTTGGGTACATGGTATTCTTTGGCTCTCAAGTAGCTGATTATTCTAAGTCATTTATGCCACACTAGTGGGACTGTTAGCCATAGAGAGCCAGCTACTTGGGCTGAAAATTGAGCCATATCGGAGTGAATTCATTTTTGAACTGAAAACTAAAGAGTAACCAAAAACTTCGCTAGCCAGTAAGCCTCGTCTCTTAGGGTTTTAAGTTGGTTGCACATTTTTCTCTGGGTGCCATCGAGTTCTTCTAGTCTCGGGGTCATGAAGATTGGTGTTCACGTGATCCATTGGAGAAATGTTTTTGTTGTGTGTTTGGTTTTCATCACTTTTCTTTCCTCTGAACAGGGAAAGAGAGATAGGTGTGCCCAGGAGTGACTCATTACGGGTGACTTATTTTTTGATTCCATCTGTATTTCTCAGATGTGCTAATAAGAATAAAAATAAATATTATTGTAAAGTAAATGAAACAAAATCAGTTTTAATAATTCAAGATTTCCTGTATATATTAGACCAGCTCTTAATGAAAATAGCATATAAACAATCACTTTTCCTAATGTAGAAATAGTTCTTCCATAGGTGATATTCCTAGTGTTGTATGGTGCAGTCGTAGGATTCTCACCTTCAATGCAGGAAAACTAGATTCTATTTCAGCCAGTATTCAGACATGCATATTTCAGTGTTGCTGAATGGGTTTAGTCGAGCTTCCAGACTAAGATGGCATAGGAAGAAAAACTAGTGATTTACTTCAAAAAATTAGGCAATGAAAATCCTGTGAGTACATAGTCTAATCCTCAACCTGATTATGGGGCAGTAAGTATTTCATTCCATTGTTGATGGAGTCACCAACTTTGACAGCTAACAACATTATCCATCAACATTTAATATCATGTTAAAACCTAATTTTTTCATTCTGAAGATGTTGACATACTCTATGACTATAGCAACTGATTTATATATGTTCTCCAACTTACTTTTCCTTCACAGTTGAGCTATCTTTTTTTTTAAGTTTAGATTTATTTTAAAAATCATTTTATTGGGGGTTCGTACAACTCTTATCACAATCCAACATACATCCATTGTGACAAGCACATTTGTACATTTGTTGATATCATTTTCAAAACATTTTTTTCTACTTGAGCCCTTGGTATCAGCTCATTTTATCTCTTCCCTCTCTCACTCTCCCTTCCTTACAAACCATTGATAATTATAAATTATTATTATTTTTTCATGTCTTACACTGACTGATGTCTCCCTTCACCCACTTTTCTGTTGTTCGTACCCCAGGGAGGGAGTTATATGTAGATCATTGTGATCAGTTCCCCCTTTCTCCAGCCACCTTCCCCACACCCTCTTGGTATCACTACTCTCATTATTGGTCCTGAGGGGTTCATCTGTCCTGGATTCCCTGTGTTTCCATTTCCTATCTGTACCAGTGTACATCATCTGGTCTAACCAGATTTGTAAGGTAGAATTGGGATCATGATAGTAGGGGTGGGGGGAAGGGAGAAGCATTAAAGAACTAGAAGAAAGTTGTATGTTTTATTGTTGCTACACTGCACCCTGCCTGGCTCATCTCCTCCCCACAACCCTTCGGTAAGGGGATGCCCAATTGCCCACAGATGGGCTTTGGGTCTCCAAGCCGCACTCCCCCTCATTCACAATGATATGATTTTTTGTTCTTTGATGCCTCATACCTGATCATATAGACACCCTGTGATCACACAGGCTAGTGTGCTTCTTCCATGTGGGCTTTGTTGCTTCCACAGTTGAGCAGTCTTTAGCTTTGTGAGCTTCTACAAAATTTTCTATTTTTATCAAACCTAAGTGTTTCCATCCATACCTTAATTGCATTAATAGCATCAGCAATCTTTCCATTTAGATAAAAGAAAAAGTACACTGGCATTCAAATAGTTGTACAAGTCCTACTACAGAGAGATTATGCCAGCTCAAAAAACTACAATGGCACACTTTAAACAAAGGAAGGAAAGCATCATCCAGTTCATCACTAAGGAATCCAGATCCTTCAACTTACTGAACACAAACTACCATGTCAAATGTCCCCTAACTATTGCTACTTACAGTCAGGATACTTGGGCCTCAAAAAGTAGACCTCCTTCGCCTGAAATGTCAGCTCTAAAGCTGTTACTGCCCAACTAACATCTATGCTTTACAGAACAACATCCATTTAAATATAAAAACCACCTCACCTCTAGTACATTAAAATAAGCAAAGGTTTATTATGTGTGGCTTTAATGTAATGATCCTAGCCTAAACCACATATATTTTTGTTACAAGGAATACCTGCCAATAAATAGCCTGTACATGATTGTAATATGCTCTTCCACCATTTAAAGCTCAAGGAATGCCTCCATTAAATGTCTCCTAACACTGAGTTTTGTTAGACTGCTTCCCGTAGATCCAGTCTAATACAAAGCCACTGCTGCTTTTCATGCTGCTCCGTGTTTGAGAAATGCTTTGTTTGTTTTGTTTTGAACTTTTAAAGATTCACAAATATATCCCCAATAACATTTTCATATCATTTGGTCAGAGCAAAATATAAGTTAAAAAGTTTTTTTAAAAAGTTCATTTCTAAAGACTAAATATTTTTGTCTCTTGTTTTTAACTAAAATAATTTGTCAGTAATTTTGAGATAATTTTATATACCCTAATTAATCAATACCTTTAAACACATGAGATAGGGACTATTTAATACCAAACAGTAAAATCAAATATCATAATTTGTCTAAGAAATACTTAATATATCCAGAATGTTTTAATTATCTAATTACTTGGTCAAGTGATTAAACATTTACCTGCTACCTCCCCATCCCCACCCCCACCCCCCAGCCCATAACCACCTTGATTGTTAGTGCCATATAACTGGTTTAGGTTGGAGTATCTTTGACCTCCATAGATCTATGACCAGTCACAATCCATCCCTCCTTAGATGAAGGCCCCTAATCACAATCCTTGCCAGTAGAGTCCTGATAAGTATTTCTGTAAACAGTGTGAGTAACCGTCCCTAAAGTCAATGGTGAAGGTTTGAACTGATAGCCTTGGTGGCCCTAGGCTGAGCTGTCAGATGCCAAGAGCCTTCAAACCGTAGATTCACATGATTAGCCTGAAAGAACAAAAAACAGTGAATAAAGTTTGATGCTAGGCATTATGAGAGTTCCTTAAACCGTCGATTTTTATTTGAAATTTTTATTGAATAAGTAAGCAGAAAGTTAGTTACATTCTTCCTTTGAAGGACTACCAAATGCCATAAATAGGCCTTTTTACGTAACAATCACATTCCTACCTTTCCACTTCCATCCCACAGTTATAAAAATAAGTCTCATTCTCTTTACGCTGTAGATTTAGACTCAAAAGCCCACTACCGTAAAACCTAACCTTACTCAGAGCTGCCATATGCTGCTTTTAAAATCTCTACTAGCCCAAGGAGCAGCTGATAGTTTTGAACCATGACTTTGATGACCCAACAGCGCCACCAGATAAGCACTATTAATAATGTAAACTTACCTGAAGCTAAGTGTGATGTGTATGTCCCTTGGTACACACCTCTTCATCTGGAATAGGTGGAATACATTGATGTGTTATAAAGCAAATGACCCTCCCCTTGCACCTTGCCTTTTCTGGAAATGCCCTTTTATTACCCAGTGATCATATTAGGAGTAAAGAAATTCTTCCCTTTTACAGTGTTTGCAAATCAATAATAGTTGACTTCTATCAAGCCATTCCAAATAAGCATTTTAAGTAAATACCAATGCAAACATGTCCTGGTTAAGCAGAATCCTCATAAACATGGTTCAAGATTTGAAGAAAAAGGCATAATATATGGGTGTGGCAAGGGGGAATGGAAAATGAGTGGCAATGTAGAACACTGTAGAATTAGATAAAGCACCGTAGAATACATCTCTTAATATAATAAGGTTAATGTGAACAAGCTACGTAAGGTCTCTGAATCTGTTTCCTTGTCTTTTAAATAGAGATAATACTACCTCAACAGCTGTTGTGAAGATCAATGTTTGTGTAGCAAGTAACCAAACTAGCCAATTGGAAATTTTAGGTGTTTTTGTTTTGTTTTGTTTGTTTTTATATAGAATCATCTAAGAAAGGGCAAACATTTATAGTTACTGTCACACTATTCCAGGACCAGGGTGATCTGTGTTTCTAAGTCACTAAAGTAAATCATGGAGTTGGACCCTGCTTAGAGAAGAAAAGGCATTTTGGTGTGGCCTGAAATGTATGTGTTGTACCCAATTAAGGTAGAGGCCCTTGCTGAATATCCACGCATTACCCAGACTATCCCCCTAGAATTCCAGGACCCGGTTAATCTGTGTGTCCAGGTCATTAAAGTAGATCTTAAAGTTTGGGCATGCTTAGAGGAGAAACAGCCTTTTCGCCTGGTCTGAAAATGAAATGATTATCTAGTTTGGTAATGGTCTTGACCGAATATCCACAAACTAGCCAAGCTCTTGAGAGTAATGAGGTGTAATTACAGATGGTACTGCAGCACATGGTCTGCAGATGCATGTGACAGATGAATATGTGTGCCACAGTAATTCTTTTTTATAAAGCTTTTATTTATTTTAAATCATTTTACTGGGCGCTCTTACAGCTCTTATCACAATCCATACATGCATCCATTGTGTCAAGTACATTTGTACATGTTGCCATCATCATTTTCAAAACACTTTCTTTCTACTTGAGCCCTTGTTATCAGCTCATTCCCCCCACCCTCCTCTCTGCTCCCTCCCTGATGATCCCTTGATGATTTATAAGTTAGTTTTTTTTTTCATGTCTTACACTGACCACTGTCTCTCTTCACCCACTTTTCTGTTGTTTGTACCCCGGATGGAGGGGGGAGGGGACTATCCTTACCCTTACCCTCTTGGTATCACTACTCTCATTATTGCTCCTGAGGGGTTTACCTATTCTGGATTTCTTGTGTTGCAAGCTCTTGCCTATACCAGTGTACATGCTCCGATCTAGCTGAATTTATAAGATAGAATTGGGGTCGTAACAGTGTGGGGAGTGGGGCGGGGGAGCATTAAAGAACTGGAGGAAAGTTGTATGTTTTGTCGGTGCTATACTGCACCCTGACTGGCTTGTCTCTTCCTTGTGACCATTCTGTAAGGGGATGTCCAATTGTCTACAGATGGGCTTTGGGTCTCCACTCGGCGCTCCCCCTCATTCACGTTGATATGATTTTTTTGTTCTGCGTGTTCGATGCCTGATCCCAGATCCCATTGACACCTCATGATCACACAGGCTGGTGTGCTTCTTCATGTGGGCTTTGTTGCTTCTCAGCTAGAAGGCTGCTTGTTTATCTTCAAGCCTTTAATACCCCAGACGATACATCTTTTGATGGCTGGACGCCATCAGCTTTCTTCACATTTCCTTATGCACCCTTTTGTCTTCAGCGATCATGTCAGGGAAGGTGAGCATCACAGAATGCTGGATTATTAGAAGAAAGTCTTCTTGGGTTGAGGGAGTACTTGAGTGGAGACCCAATGTCCATCTGCTGCCTTACTACTAATAAATATGTGTACACAGATCTGTTTCCCTATCATATGCAAATGTATTTACATATGTACATAACTGTATTTAGACCTCTATAAATGGCCTTTGCTTCATAGTTTTTTTCCTCTATTTCCTTTTAATATCCTCTGGTCCCACTATTATGTTCGGCCTTCATTTGGGTTTCAGTGATTCCTCTCGGCTACATTGCCCTTCATTAAGCCCCACCAGGTATCCTATGCCCTCCTAGCCATCAATTTTAGATCACATGTTGTTCCCTTGTCCCTGGGTTTCTTGGCACCCCCCCTATCTTTCCCCCACCACCCCCTCTCCCATGTCCCCCCAAAACTGTCCATCCCATTGTTTTCTCCTGCCTATCTTATCTAGATAGACATGCAGTGACAAAAATAGGCACAAAAACAAGACAAAAGAAAGTAAGAGAGCAACAATAACAACAACAATAAAAAGAAAAGCCTATATAATTCCAGGTCTATCTATTGACCATTTTAAGTGTTTTCCAGTCAAGTGTGATGGGATACCACACCCTGGCCCCAGTCTATTTTTGGTATTCTTTGGGGACTTCCTTGCTTTGCTCCCCTTGCTGCTCTGTTTCACACCCTTACTGTTTCACCCAGTGTGTTGGGGTCAGATCAGGCACAATTTCCACACTGTGTCTCCAGTGTTGTCCCCCAAAGCACTATGGGTCGGTGAGGGATGCTCATATCTCGCGTGGTGGGGCCGGCCGCATGGTCCTCTCTGTGCATTGGCTTCTCTAATCAGGACTATCAGAGCATGGTGCGTGGTGGGCCAGGAAGTGTTCCATTCTCTCTCCTTCCCTCTTCATTTCCTCCTGAAGAGAGATGCCCCTCTCCGTTAGCTGCAGCTTCAGTGCTGTCCTCTGAAGTAAATTCTTCTGGGCATGCAGGGACCCACGTTGTTGGGATTGGGGCCATCCCCACAGACCTCTCTGTTGGTTTGTTGATTCATGCCAATATGTTGCATTCACATCTTGGCACGCTGGGTTGAAGTCTGGTCCCTCTCTCCCTCTCCTGTGGAGACATAAACAGTACCCTCTCCTTGGGTTGGTTAGTGCCCTGTTCCCCTGCTACCCGTGTCTTTTCCTCCCTCCCTCCCTCCCTCCCTTTCTTTCTTTCTTTTATGTTGGCTGCCATATGTATCCCTGGATTGGGTCTAGCCCCTGCCAATGTACCTCTTAACTCTTATCATTAGCATTATCATTGGCTAACTTACTCTTTCTTAAAAGGGAAATTATGTTAAGTTCTAGTGTCCTTTTTAAAGAAAGGAACAGAAGAAAAGATAGTTGCATTGGAAAACATTGCTAAATTACCTTCATTTAAGGGTGGGGTATGTGTGTGTAAATTTAGACCAAGAAATAGCTCACACAGTTGTAGAAACAAGTCCAGTCCATGAGTCAGATGTTAAGTGGTAGGATTCTCCTGAGTCGTGTGACTTCAGGCCTGATGTACCAGGAAGCAGGAATACCAAAGGCTGGAGAATGCAAAGTCACATGAATCCACGGTTGGAAGTCTGCTGATGGCTCCCAAGATGGGCAAGCAGTAGTGCAGGGTCTACAAAGCAGACGCAGAATGCAGATTCAGGAGAAGAGACAACCTTTCCCACAGAGTTTACTTGAACAGGAGCAGGCTACACTCCTAAGGATTCTTTCTTCCAGTGTATCGAGTCTGTGACCTGGTCAGGTAGCCTGCATTCTACCCTAACCTTCCAACTCAGTCTGCTGCCATCAAGTCAATACTGACGCATAATGTCCCCTATAGGACTGGATAGGACTGCCCTGTGAGTTTCCAAGCCTGTAACCGTTTACAGGATTAGAAAGCCCCCATCTTTCTCCTGAGGAACAGCTGGTGATTTCGAACTGCTGTCCTTTCAGATGGCTGCCCAACTCATAACCACTATGCCAGTAGGTCTCCTAAAGGCTGGTTACATTATTTAGATTCCCATCCTGGGAGTTATTTGCATTGTGTTAAGTCACACAATGGGGTTTACTGCAAAACTAATGAGAACCCTGGTCCAGCCAAGTTGACATAAAATGTAAATACTATTGTTGTTAGGTGCCACCAGATTTGTTCAGACCCATTGTAACCCTGTGTTAAACAGAATGAACACTGCCTAGTCTTGCCCCATCCTCATAATTGTTCCTATGGTCGATTCATTGTTACAGCCACTGTTTCAAGAGGGCCTGCGTCTTTTTTGTTGCCTCACCATCAAGCATGATGCCCTTCTCCAGGGACTGGTCTTTCCTGACAAGTCTCTCCATTCTTGCCTCTAAGGAGCGCTCTGACTGCTTCTTCTAACACTAATTTGTTTTTCCTTTTAGCAGTCTATGGTACTTTCACCTATCATAATACTTATAATTAAATATCAGTTATTGTTGTTAGGTGCTATCAAATCCATTCCAACTCATCGTGACCCTATACACAGCAGAGAAAGCCAGTGTCTGGTCCTGTACCATCCGCACAATTGTTGAGCCCATAGTTGCAGCAACTGTGTCAATCCTTCTCATTGAGGACCTTCCTCTTGCCCCGCTGCCTTGCCACGCACTCTGTCCTTCTCTAGGGACTGATCTCTCCTACAACATGCCCACAGTATGTAAGACAAAGTCTGGCCATCCTTGCCTCTAAAGAGCACTCTGTTCGTTCTTCCAGGACAGGTGTCTTTGTCTTTTTAGCAGCCCATGTCACTGTCACTATTCTTCAGCACCACAATAAAAATGCCTCAATTCCTCTTTGGTCTTCCTTATTCAATGTCCAACTTCCACATGCAGATGGGATTGAAAGTACCATGGCTTGGGTCAGGAACCACCGTAATATCCCTGCTTTTCAGTACTACAAAGAGGTCTTGTGCAACAAATTTACCTAATGCAACACATCTTTTGATCTCTTGACTGCTGCTTCCATGAGCATTGATTGTGGATCCAAGTAAAACAAAATCCTTGACAACTTCAATCTTTTCTCCATTTTTCATGATGTTAGCTAATTGTACAGTTGTGAAGGTTTTTATCTTCTTTACATTAAGTCGTAATCTATACTGAAGGTACAAATCCTTGATTTTCATCAGCAAGTGATTCAAATCCTCACTTTCAGCAAGCAAGGTTTTTATCATCTGCATATCACAAGTTATTAATAAGCCTTCTTCCAATCCTGATGCTGTACTCTTCTTCATATAATCCAGTTTCTCAGATGATTTGCTCAGCATACAGATTGAATAAGTATGGTGAGAGGATACTACCCTGCTGCACACCTTTCCTGATTTTAAACCTGGCAGTTTTCCCTTGATCTGTTCACACAATTGCCTCTTTATCCATATACAAGTCCCAATGAGCACAATGAAGTGTTGCAGAATTCCCATTCTTTTCAAGTTTAGCTGTACTGTGTATGGCCCACATAACTATCTATAATATGAAATAATAGGAAGCAATCTGAATGTCTCCTCAGAGGAATCAGCTTAAATAATTGCCTATTAACTCAGTATCATATGCAACAGAACAAAACTGCCCTCTAGTCTGACACAGCAACCCCATAGGACAGGGTAGAGCTGCCCTGTGGGGTCTCAGACTAATAACTTTTTGTAGGAATAAGAAGCTTCATCTGTCTCCTGTGTAGTGACTGGTATGTTCCAACTGCTGACTTCACTGTCCCACAGCCCAGCTGATGGCCACCATACACCAGGGCTCCAGCATGTGGTCATTAAAAGATCGTGATGAAGAAGCGAGCATTAACAATAGCTGTGAATGAGAAAAGGACAGATATACCACACGATGCATGTTGTGCTCTGAGCTGCTTGTTTGTATCGTATCACACCCTTACATTTGCCCTGTGGATAATGGTTACCAGCTGGACTACTCACAACAGGGTCCGAAGTTGGAAACCACCAACGACTCTGTAGGAGAAAGATGGGGCTCTCTACTCTCATGAAAAAAGATTTACAGTCTCAGTCACCCACAGGGGCAACTTGAATCTGTCTTACAGGGTTGCTATGAGTCAGCATTGACTTGATGGCAGTGAGGTGGGTTTTTTGGTTTGGGTTTGGGTAAATTTGCCTTAAATTCCTGTATATTTTTTATACCTGTATTCAGGGCTACTTTTCTGAGAAGTCATTACCTCTCCACATCTCTTAAGCAGACTCACATTTTAAATAGTGGAACAAAGATCTGTTGCCATTCTATCAACTGTTACATTATTTTTAGGAGCCCAGTGATTAACTATATCACTCGGGCTCCTAATCTCAAGGTATGTAGTTCACAACCGCCAGCCACTCCTCAGGAGAAAGATGAGGCTTTCTGCATGTGGAAAGAGTTACAGTGTTGGGAATCCACGGGAGTGGTTCTACCCTGTCCTATAGGGCTACTACCCTGTTTCCCCGAAAATAAGACAGTGTCTTATATTAATTTTTGCACCCAAAGATGCGCTAGGTCTTATTTTCAGGGGATGTCTTTATTTTTCCATGAAGAAGAATACGGTACACATTTATTGTTGACCCAAAAAAAGGAAATTTATTACCTGTATACGGTACGGTAGTAGTTGTCATCACAGACCAGTATAAGCAGACAAACTGAATCCTACAGTATCAAGAATTTCTTGTTACTACCATTATTTCCATGTACAACCATCTATGGTACACTTACTAATTTATTCAATGACAGTCATGTCATCATCTTCTGGAACATCATCATAACAATCCAAACCCTTATTTTTGTGGGGATGCCTTGTATTTCAGCGAGAGGCAAAACTGTAAGTAGGTCTTATTTTCAGGGGATGCCTTACTTTCGGGGGAATGGTATGTGTTGGTGTCGACTCAGTGAGTTTTTTGCTATGTTCTTTTCACTCCTATTTGCCTGGTGGCACTTAATAAAACCTTACTGAAGAAGAACTCAATAGAAGAAGCTTAATAAAAATTTACCGAAGAAGAATCTAAGGGAAGAAATTGTACTGAGGTTTTATGAGATAAGCAAAGCAAAGACTTAACTCTGATATCTAGTAAAACCATGGAGCCTTGATGGTGTAGTGGGTTACACGTTGAACTACTAACCCTAAGGTCAGCCATTCTAAACCACTAGAGGCTCCTCAGGAAGAAAAAAGGCTTTACTCCCATGAAGATTAACCATGTTTTAAACCCTCGGGACAGCCCTGCCTTTGCTTTGGAGTAAAACTGTATTGAGAAACAGACTAGAAATGTAAGCTGTAACAACTGAACCCTTAAAACCACAAGTAAACTCTTTAAGACATAATTATAAGGTGTTAACAAAAAAATAAGGCCTGTTACGTATGTGTATGTATATAATGATAGACCAAAATAAACACTGGTAAAGATAACTACATCTTGGCAGTGTAGAACTATTATTTGATATTATCCAATCTCTTGAGCTCCTATTACAGTTACATTCTGTATATTCCAAAATGCTGCTTGAATTTAAATGTTCATGTGAAAAAAAGAAACTCATTGGAAGTGAGGTTACTTGGTTGTTTTTAGGTCCCATCAAAGCCATCCCAGTCCACAATGACCTGTGCACAACAGGGCAGGGCACCACCTAGCCCCGTGCTGTCCTCACAGTCGCTCTTTTGCATTGTTGTAGCCACTGCGTCAGTGCTTCTCGCTGAGCGCCTTCGCCTTGTTCGCTGCCCTTTACGAAGCATGACAGGCTCCAGGGACTAGTCTCTTTTGAAAACATGTCTAAGTATATAAGACAATATCTTGCTACCCTGGCCTCTCAGGAGCATTCTGTACTTCCAACACATACTGTAACTGTACTTCTTGCCCTATTAGCAACCTATGGTCCTTTCAATATTTGTTGCCAGGACCATAATGCTAATGCATTGATTCTTCTTCTGTCTTCCTTAGTCAGTGTCCAACTCTGTTCTTTTCCAACAACTGCCTCTTGACCCGTGTATAAGTTCTGCAAGAGCACAAAAAAGTGTTCTGGAATTCCCATTCTTCTCAAACCTATCCATTGATTTTTGATCCACAAAGTCAAATGCCTTTGCGTAGTCAATAATAACACAAATATCTTTCTGTTATTCTCTGCTTTGAGCCAAGACCCATCTGACATCAGCAAAGATATCCATTGTTCCACGTCTTCTTTTGAATCTAGCCTGAACCGACCTGTCTATGTATTGCTACAACTATTGTTGTATGGATGTCAGTAAATTTTACTTGCTTGTGATGAAAAATTACATTGTTATATAACTTCAGCTTTCTGTTGGGTCACCTTTCTTCATAATGGGCACAAAAATGGATTTCTTCCTGTCGGTTGGCCAGTTAACTGCTTTGCAGTTTTTCTAGTATAGACAAGTAAGTGATGCAGAACTACATCAGCTTGTGTTGACACTTTTCCATTGGTATCTATCAACTCCTGGGATTTTGGTTTTGGCTAATGCTTTCAGTACAGCTTGAACTTCTCCTTGAGCACCATTGGTTCTTGCTCACTTTCTACCTCTTGAAATGGTTCAATCTCCACGAGTTCTTTTTAGTACAGTGACTGTGTACCATCTTTCCATCTTCTTGTGATGCTTCCTGTATCCACTATTTTCCCATAGAATCTTTCAGTATTGCAACTCATGGCTCAAATATCTTTTTAAGTTCTTTCAGTATAAGATATGCTGGGTGTGTGCTTTCTTTTTGGTTTTCTAACTCTAGGTGTTTGTGCATTGCATTATAATGTTTTACTTTGTTTTCTCGAGCTTCCCTTCAATATGTTCTATTCAGCTCCTTGACTTAATCATTTCTTCCATTTTCCTTAACTGCTCTATAACTAAAAGCAAGTGTCACTCTCTCATGATACCCACTTTTATCTTTTCTTACCTATGTTTTTTTCCCACTATCTTTTCAATGACCTTGTGCTTTCTTCATGAATGATGGCCTCCCACAGCCCATCAGGTCTTCTGTTTAATAGGAGTTCAGTGCATCAGAGCTGTTCTTGAATTTCTGGTGGGATAGACTCAAGGTCATATTTCTGGCTTTTGTAGACTCATTTTAATTTTCTTCAGCCTCAGCCTGATTCTTTTCCACAGTCAGCATCTGGCCTGGTTGTAGCTGCTGATAATAAGCATGTCCATCGTCTCTTCCCACAGATGTAACCAGTTTGATTTTTGCTGTTTGGATTATTGAAAAAAGACATTTGCTATGAACCAGTCATGATTTTGCAAAATGCTGTCATTCAATCTCCAGCTTCATGTCTGTCACCAAGGCCATTTTTCCAACTACTGTCCCTTCGTTTCTGACATTTGCATTTCAGTTGTCAATAAGTAATGCATCTTCATTTCATGTGTGATCAATGTCAGACTGAAGAGATTGGTAGAATTCCTTAGATTTCTTCGTCACCAATTTGATAATTGGTGCATAAATTTGAATTGATTGAATTTCTCTGAAGAAAGATAGATAAGATCCTATTACCAACCACACTGTATGTACTTCAAGATATATCTTGAAATGCCCTTTTTGACAATGAATGCAATGCCATTCTTTATTGTCATTTTTGGCATAGTAAGCCATAGATTGTCCGATTCCAAATGGGCAGTACTAATCCATTTCAGCTCACTAATGCCTGGGATAACTATGAATTCCATTTCCTTTTTGAACATATCCCATTTTCCTAGATTTATATACTTCATACATTCTGAGTCTGATTATTAATAGCAGTAGTCTCACCTTGTGTTGTGCCCCAGTAGCAAATGAAGACTCCCAAAGGCTCCACTCCCACAGGCTTCCTTCCATTCACATCACTGTGGTCGACTCTACTCAGCGAAAGCAGCTTCTCCTCAGTCACAACTCAGCGCCTTCCCGCCTGAGGGCCTTATCCTCCAGGACTGTCTCCAACAATGTTCCAATTCCCTTCATCAGACCTCAGTGTCTGACAGTGTTCCCTGTGGACCTAAGGTTTTCGGCAGCTTTTTAGTCTGGAAGCTCTGCCGAAACCTGTTCACTTTGGGGGACTGCTGGCATTTGAGATACCAATGACATAGCTACTAGCATCACAGCAATGCCCAAGATACCACAGAGGGGCAAAATGACAGATAATATGTTGCTGTAGAGGATGTTCAATATATTGAAATGAAATTATACTTTTATTATCAAATTTTCAGTAAATGAATGTTTAATTATCTTTGTAGCAAGTTTGATTTTCTTTTCCTTAGAGCCATGAGTTTCTTTTCAGTTAAAAAGAAAAGGGCTTCAAAAAGTTTGTGAAAAAGTGAGATAAATGATAATGGGATTTTTCAGGAAATTTTTGAAGTCATCCCCTCTCCCACCCACCCATACATATGTACAATATTTAAGCTATGAAAAGATACTAATGAACAAAAATTCTTATCAATGTGAATGAGGGGGAGTACGGAGTGGAGACCCAAAGCCCATCAGTAGACAATTGGACCTCCTCTTACCGAAGGGCCACAAGGAAGAGACGAGCCAGTCAGAGTGCAGTATAGCACTTATGAAACACAACTTTCCTCTAGTTCCTAAATGCTTCCTCTCCCCGCGCCCCCCACCACCACCACCACTATCATGACCCCACTTCTACCTTACAAATCCGGCTAGACCAGAGCATGTACACTGGTACAGATAAAAGCTTGAAGCACAGGGAATCCAGGACAGATAAACCCCTCAGGGCCAATATTGAGAGTAGCAATACCAGGAGAGTAAGTGGAAGGTAGGAGGAGAAAGGAGGAACTGATCACAATGATCTACGTATAATCCCCTCCCAGGGGGACAGACAACAGAAGAGTGAGTGAAGGGAGACCGCAGTCAGTGTAAGACATGAA
Organism: Echinops telfairi; assembly: GCF_000313985.2. Classification (NCBI taxonomy): domain Eukaryota; kingdom Metazoa; phylum Chordata; class Mammalia; order Afrosoricida; family Tenrecidae; genus Echinops; species Echinops telfairi. The sequence goes on from NW_022103921.1 coordinate 7,085,648, forward strand.
AAAAAAAATTATAAATTATCAAGAGTTCATGAGGGAGGGAGGATAAGAGAAGGATGAGAACAAATGAGGAGCTGATACCAAGGGCTCAAGTAGGAAGAAAATGTTTGAAAATGATGATGGCACAAATGTAAAAATGTGCTTGACACGATGGATGGATGGATGGATTGTGACAAGCTATATGAGCCCCAGTAAATTATTAAAATAATAAATAAATACAATATGTATTATGGTTATTCTACATTTTATTCAATCTTTCCTCTAAGGAGGGACATTCATTTTGTTTCTACTTTTTGCCCCAGCAGACTATGTTGTGATAAACTTTTTTTGTATAAATACAAAAAAAGCAAAAATGCTGAGCTAGGAAGAAAAAAGTTGTTAAAGAAGTGTAATGACATCAAATCTAGCAGTAATGTGGCTATGTAGAACTATAGCAGCTTGAATGCAGTGTTATAAAATTAATGTCTCAGGTACTTAAAACTATATAAGGAGCCCTAGTGGCATAGTGGGTTGACTGCTAATCACAGGGCCAGCAATGTAAAACCACAAGCTTGTATGGGAGAAAGATGAGGCTCTCTCTTCTCTGTAAATAGTCTCAAAGACCCAAAGAGTCGTTCTACTCTGCTCTATGGAGTTGCTATATATCAGAATCAACTGAGTGGCGGTGACTTTGGTTTATTATTTTTTAAATAAATATATTAATAATAGTCCCTTATTTCCCTTTTTATACCAAAGTATTTTTATCAAGTCTAAAGTACAGGGAAGAAAACAGAAATAGAGAACCTTTTTTCTATTTATATTATCTATTCAATTTTTCTGTTATAATATTGATTATGTAACTGGCCTCTAGTTCATGTAATTTTTTTAGAATTTTTTAATTTGTTTTTTTCCTTATATGATAAAAATTATTCACCTCTATTTACATAATATGTGGGAACCTACAATTACCATAATTTTACTAGCAAATTTTTTGAAGCAAACAAAACCTGTCATATGTACTTTTTCATCATTTTATTAGGGGCTCGTACAACTCTTATCACAATCCATACATACACCCATTGTGTCAAGCACATTTGGACATTTGTTGCCATCATCCTCAAAACATTTGCTTTCTACTTGAGCCCTTGGTATTAGCTCCTCACTTTTTTTTTCCTTCCTCACCATCCCCCCTCCCTCACGAACCCTTAATAACTTATAAATTATTGTTATTTTGTTATATCCTACACACCGTCCAATGTCTCCCTTCACCCACTTTTCTGTTGTCCATTCCCCAGGGAGGAGGTTACATGCAAACCCTTGCAATCGGTTCCCCCTTTCTACCCCACCCTCCTTCCACCCTCCCAGTATCGCCACTCTCAGCACTGGTCCTGAAGGGATCATCTGTCCTAGATTCCTTGTGTTTCCAGTTCCTATCTGTACCAGTGTCCATCCTCTGTTATAGCCAGATATGTAAGGTAGAATTGGGATCATGATAGTAGAGGTAGAGGGTGGGGGAAACATTTAGGAACTAGAAGAAAGATGTATGTTTCATCGTTCCTACACTGCATCCTGACTGCCTTGTCTCCTCCCCGCAACCCTTCTGTAAGGGGATGTCCAGTTGCCTACAGATGGGTCTTGGGTCCCCAATCTGTACTCCTCCTCATTCACAATGATTTTTTGTTGTTGTTGTTCTTTGACACCTGATAATTGATCCCTTCTGCACCTCATGATCACACAGGCTGGTGAGCTTTTTCCTTGTAGGCTTTGTTGCTTCTGAGTTAGATGGCCACTTGTTTACCTTCAAGTCTTTAAGAGCCTAGACGTTATATCTTTTGATAGCCGGGCACCGTCAGCTTTCTTTACCACATTTGCTTATGCATCCGCTTTGTCTTCAGTGATCGTGTTGGGTAGGAAAAGATCATTGAATGCCAGTTTAATAGAACAAATTATCTTGCATTGAGGGAGTACTTGAGTGGAGGCCCAATCTCCATCTGCTACCTTAATACTAAACCTATAAATATATGAACATAGATCTATTTCCCTGTCATATGTACTTTTTAAGCCCTTTAAGTTAATTGTTCTTGATTTAAATGAAATAATCTGTTCATTAAAAATGTGTATATATACAATTCTGTATCATATTTAGTAGCTAACATTTCCCCAAATACACACCAGTTAGTTATGAAACTGCTCTAAATTAATATATTTTGCATTATATGTAGGAAGGGTCTTCAAATTTTTTGTGAGAAAATAGAATTAAGAGGAAAATTAAAAATAGGATCTTTGTTTCTCAAAAATATTTAAGCGCCATCCCTGTCAAGACACTTTTGTAAGTGATGAGTCCAGTCATTTAGTCCATCCTTAAAAGAACTGTTAGGGTCTTGGAAATTTTACCATGTCAATGCAATCATTACTAATTGAATTAAAAACAGATGCGCTTGAAATATATTTTTAGATTAGGGAGCAAAAATAAGTCAGAAAAAGCCAAATCGGGACTGTAATCTATGCCTAATGATTTCTCATGGAAACACTTGCAAAATTGCCCTGTTTTGCAAAGGATGAGCCAGAGTGCTCCCATTATAAGCAGATGTTATTGTTCTTTCCCCCTCCAAAAAGAAAAATGTCGTGATCATCCCCACAAAACTGTTACTATGAACTTTGCTCCTGATGAATCCACCTGTTCCCTAATTGGGCTACTTCACCTCTTAGTAACCGTTGTCTTAAGTTATGCTTTATCTTCAGGATTGTACAGGTTAAGCCATGTTTCATCTCCTGTTATCGTTTTTCCAAGAAATGCATCAGATCTTGATCTTGTGTGTTTACAAATCCATGGAAAAGTCTGTTCCTGGCTGCAGCCGAGGTGGACTCCACAGTGTTGGCACCCAAACAGTGGAAAGGTTGCCTGGCACTACATCTCCATCAGACTTGAGATGTCTAGTGTTAACTATTGTTTCTGCTCTCAATCATTGGGTTTAAGTTAGGGAACACACAGAAAGATTGTTTTAGATGGTCTGCTGTGGGCTTCATCTTCAGTATCATCAATGTCATAGTCAATATCATCAACCTCGAATGAGTTATTCCGTTTTAACTGCTGATTTCTTTAAGTGTTTCTGTAAAGAACTTTTATTTAAGCAATAGTTTAAATATATAACAATAAAACAAGTTTAGGGGGAACAATTTTTACTTCACATGGCTACATCAGTTTGAAATTTTTCCTTTGTTAAAAGTTTAGCTCCCATAAAAGGTTGGCCTCACATTCTGATTATCTATGGACTCCCCAAAGGTTTTGTCTTGTCTAACAGAACAGAGACCTTGGTGGTAAAGCCAGATGTCCCATCACCTCACCAGAGGGAAGGAGGCCACTCCTAAGATATGCCCCCTTGTCGGGTTGGACAACACCAGGAGATCTTTCTCAAAGCTTCCCTGGAGTGGTACAACTGCCTTATTCCTTCCCCTCCTCACTGCTTAGGATTGTCCAGGTGGCAGATACCATTTTCTTAGGGTTGGAGAACTTCTATTCAGACGTAGCCATCTGTGAGAACTTGGGTCTATGATCTGGCTGACACATGGTGCTATTGCTTTGTTTCAGACTAGGCATGCCAAGTGCTTACTGCTTGACCTCAGTTTCAATGAGGGACCTCAAAACTAAACCGCATAGCTCTTTTCAGTTCATTGTATGAAGGGGTCCAAGTTAAAAACGAACCACACATGGTTGTGTCAGTCTGGATGAAATAGAGAAACAAATCCAGAGACCCTCACATGTGTATAAAAAAGAGCTTTATATAAAGAACAATTGACTATTGAGAAAACATCCCAGTCCAGATCAAGTCCATAAGTCAGATATTAGCCAATAAATCTGATACCAGTCTGCAGTTTGTTCTTCAGACTCACACAACACATGCAATAATACCGAATGCAGGAAGATCACAGGCCAGTGAGTGGAAAGTCTTGTGGGTGCAGTGGCAGTGGGAGCATCTCAGTGCTGTCAGGGGTCTCCACGTGGCTTCTCCAGATCCAGGGCTGTAGGCTAGCTCCAGGAATCTTGTCACCAGGAAGATGAAGCAGAGTGTCTGTGTCCTGCCTCCAGCGAGCTATTTATCTCCTTAGTGCCTCCGAATGAGATCATCAGGCTGCGAACTGATTGACTCCACCCCTTCACAATTTGACAGGAGATTCTGTAACTGCCACAGTTATACACACTGTGAGATTTTACACCTGTGACAAGGAAAAGAAGGAAATTTTCTACCCATAGCAAAGAAATCCTCATTTACGTTTCAGTAAGCCACAAGCAATTCAAACCCATGAACCCTCAGTTGGTTGTCCTTAGCCAACCCAATCTTTACAAGGACCTAGCATATGTTCTTACACTGGTCATTCTGTAGTTGAATTACTTATTTATATTTGGAATGTTCAGTTACAATACCATTGCAAGCAAATTTCATCTTAAACACCTTCGCTAGCTTCTTTTTATCATAATCATTAGCAGTGCCTTAGATCAGTGGTTTTCAACCTTTCTAATGCCATGACCCTTTAATACAGTTCCTCATGTGTGGTGACCCCCAACCATGAAATCATTTTCGTTGCTAATTCATAACTGTAATTTTGCTACTGTTATGAATCACATTGTAAATATCTGATGCAGGATGTATTTTCATTGTTACAAATTGAACATAACGCGTAGTGATGCATCACAAAAACAATATGTAATTATATATTGTGAAATATTTACTTCTCATTACAAATAAATAAAATTTTGTCTTGAAGCATGGTGTAGCATGGGAGTACTTGTATGTGGGCATATCTGCATGTGGGTGGACCCACCTGGAGCCGGATAGAGAAGCAGTGGTGTCTCGGTTCCTAAGACCATCAGAAATATGTGTTTTCCGATGGTCTTAGACAACCCCTGTGAAAGGGTCATTTGACCCCCAAAAGGGTCGTGACCCACAGGTTAAGAACCTCTGCCTTAGATAGTAGTAAGGGTCTTCCTGTCCTTTCTCTGTTGACTTCTTATGGATATAATCCTCAGTCCCAGCAGGAAGCAGGTCATTACCCTTTTACTTTCATCAAGCACAAGGGTGGAGAGAGAGAAGCTTCTGGATAAGAGACACACAATTCCTTTTCCTTGGAGAGACAGCTTGCTGAAGATGGGGGTGGAGGAGTGTCAGGAAATGGGTGGGGGAGGGGGCTGCTTAAGGGTGAGGCTGCTGAGTTCTTAGCAGTGGCTCAGTGACCGGGCCCAACTGCTTATTCCTTTGGACCATTTTCTCCATAAGCTTTTCATAACCCATCAGTGATCTCACTGTTCATCGACCCACACACACTTCTCCATAAATTTGATGTTTGTTCTTGCTTTAATTTAAACAAAGCTAATGTTACTCTGCTAGAGGCCTGTTTCAAACTGATGTCTGGTCCTTTCTAGTGCCTCAAACTGTATCCTCTCTAGACATCTTATAACAAGTCAGTACATGTTTATTTTGGTGCATAATGTTTTTGAAACCATGCATTGTTTCTTATAGTATGCATTTCCATGAACTTTTTGAAGACTCCTCTTTATGGTGAATTCAGTACACACTCTGCTTTTGAATGTGTCTAAAAGAACTCATCTTTTTCACTCTAGAAGGGTGTTTTATTATAAGGTATCAAAATCTTAACCTATATCTGTCATTCACATATAAACCTGAAATTTTTCCTGATTTATTTGAAAAATTTACTATGTATATTATTTTTCTCTCAATCGTATTTTTCTGATAATTGTCCCTAGACCAACAACGATTTTCTTTTCTTATCCTAGATTCTGAAGAGGCTCAATCTATAAATCCTTCCAGTGTTGATGAAATTATTGACTCTGAAACAGAGAAAGACTCTCTCATCTGTGAAAGTAAACAAAGAGTTCCCAGTAAAGCACCTCTTCCATCTACCCTTGACGAATATGAGTTCAAAGATGACGATGATGAAGAAATGAATAAGATGATTGATAACAGGCATATTCTTAGGAAAGAGCTACGAAAAGAGAATGAATCAGAAATAGAAAAGAATAATTTATTTGCAAAACAGGAAAATGCTTTCTATCTTAAATCATTTAAAAATAAAAAACAAAAATCATCTAGAATTTTGTATTCAAGTTCTGAAAGTTCAGATGAAGAAATTCTTCAAAATAAGGTTACTACTCCTTGTTCTGCCCCTGAACCATCAAATTCTGACATGCAAACCAAAAAGGAGTTTGTGATATCAAATGAATACAAACATAAAGGCAAAGTTAAAAGAAAGTTAAAGAACCAGAACAAAAATAAAGAGAATCAAGAGCTGAAGCACGAGAAAGAGGAGAAAGAAAACACTAGAGTAACAAACTCAACAGTTAATACTGCATTAGATTTTTCAGAGAAAACCAGAGAGGAAGGGAATTTTAGAAAATCATTTAGCCCAAAAGATGATACTTCATTACATTTATTTCATATTTCCACTGGTAAATCTCCAAAACATTCTTGTGGACTAAGTGAAAAACAGTCTGAAATGTCATTGCAGTCTGATCTCGTTCGATATGACAATACAGAATCTGAATTCTTGCCAGAAAGTTCAAGTGTAAAGTCTTGTAAACATAAGGAAAAAAACAAACATCAGAAAGATTTCCATTTAGAATTTGGTGAAAAATCAAGTGTCAAAATAAGGGAAGAAACTCATAGTGCAACATTTGAAAATTCAGAATGCACACTGAAAAAAATGGACATAGAAGGTAAAACATTAAAAAAGCATAAGTTGAAACATAAAGAAAGAGAAAAGGAAAAACAGAGAAAAGAAACTGAAGGTGAAAACGAAAAACACAAAAATAAGGATGGTGCTAAAGAGTTACAGAGGAATGTGGAATTTGATAGAGAATTTTGGAAAGAGAATTTTTTTAAAAGTGATGAACCTGAGGACCTGCTTTTAAATATGGAACATGAAACCTTAACTTTAGAAAAAAAAATTAAATTGGAGAAAAACATGAAAGATGATAGATTAACCAAGGAAAAGTATAGCTCAAAAGAGAAGAACTTTAAAGAAGAAAGGGAAAAGATTAAAAAAGAAAGTGAGAAATCTTTCAGGGAAGAAAAAATGGAAGATTTAAAAGAAGAAAGAGAGACTGTATCCACAAGTAGAGAGACAGAATTCAATTCTTTGGATATAAGTGCCAAAGAGGAACCTTCTTTTTCAATAGGAAAAGAAATAGACATTGAAAAACAAGAAAAGTATATAAAGGAAAAATCTGAGAAACGATTTCAAACTAAAGAAAAGGACATTGAGAAGGCTGAGAAAAAGCTTCCTGAAAAAGAGAAGCACATCAAATGTGATCATAAGTCAGAGAGAGAGAGATTAGATATGAGTGAATGTGCTGACAGAGGAAGAGACAAGGACAAGCTGTATCCGCATCACACAGAGAAATGCTCTAAAGAAAACGAGAAGATAAAAAATATAACTGCCATTAAAAAAACTGATGAAAGAAAGAAAATCAGAGAAAAGATGGACAGAAAATACGACAAAGAAACGCCCGAAAAGGAGAGGACTCTCACAGAAAACAAAGAAAAGTACTTGATGGAGAAAAAAAATAAACAATCAGACAATAGTGAGTACATTAAATCAGAAAAAGGCAAAATTAAAGAAAAAGACAGGGATGTAGATAAAAGGGGAAAATCTAGAGACAAAGAAAGTATAACTATAACTAACCATAAACAATTACAGGAAGAAAAAAAGTCAAGTACAGCAGACAGTAGTAAAGCACAGGAAAAATTATTATCCCTTAAAGAAAAAACAAAAGATGAACCTTTGAAAACTCCAGATGGCAAAGAGAAAGATAAAAGAGATATAGACAGGTACAAAGAACGAGACAAGCATAAGGAAAAGCTCCAAATGAATAGCTTGCTCAAACTAAAATCTGAAGCAGGTAAGCCTAAATCTACGTCATTGCCGGCGTCAAAAGATTCTCGGCCTAAAGAAAAGAGATTAGTCAACGATGATTTAATGCAAACAAGTTTTGAAAGAATGCTAAGCCTTAAGGACCTAGAAATAGAACAGTGGCACAAAAAACATAAGGAAAAAATTAAGCAAAAAGAAAAAGAACGGTTGAGAAATCGAAACTGCTTAGAACTTAAAGTAAAAGATAAGGAAAAAACAAAGCATGTGCTAATTAAATCCCAAACTAAAGAACTTAGTAGGTCAAAGAGTTCAGAGCTGACTGATGCTTTTTCCAAGGAGAAACATCCTAAAGAGGCTACAAGTAACAGATCACAATCACTTGACAACAAAAATATAATGAACTTGGGGAAGTTGTCCTTTGTTTCAGATACTAGCTTAAACAGGTCTCCGATCTCTGAACGTGAAAAGCCCGATGTCAGCTCCAGATCTACGTCCATGACTTCTGCTGCTGGCTCAGAAGATTGCTGCCACACGACAGTAACGACCCCACGGCCCCCACAGGAGTACGACTCTGACTTCATGTTCGAGGGCTCAGATTCCCAGATGTCCTTTTCCCACTCACCTTTTTTGCTACTGACCAAGTCTCCTGCTCTTCATGAAAGGGAGGTAGAAGGTTTGGCTGAGGCACCAGAGCGGATTCAATCAACATGTGCAAACAGGCTTCCATCATCTCATCTCAGGTCTTTTGTAGAAGATATTAAGCTAATTACAAATGAGTTTAAACCTTCTGTAGAAGTTGGAAGATGCAGTATCCCATCTGTCATCTGTGAACATACAAAGCAATCCCCAGCAATAGCCGAAGAAAGCCATCAACGTACCTTATTAGTTGTGCCCAAAGCTATTTGCTCTTCTCCCAAACCCAAGGTATCTTCAAATGTGCCTGAAAGTGACCTTTCAAATATATCTAACATACTTTCCAGTTTGACAGTCTCTCCAACTAGAACTGTAAACAGCAAATGTAATCTAGGTGATACAAATGTTATCAAAAGTACTGCTGCAATCAGCTCTTTAATAGGAGATCCTGTGCATTTAGAGATGTCTAATCAGGTCCATGTGATCCAAAGTCAATCATGGGAGATACCTGTTGACAGACTGGAGTCATTAAGTACCAGTGACTTGACTTGTCCAAATTCTGGTACTCTTGATCAGGATTCCTCTGGTCAGGGTTTTTGTCATTCGGAAAACAAAATCGTGAAAGAACAGAATTCGGGTTTTTCATTTCCGCACCAAACTGAACTGCCAGGAAAGTCTTGTGCTCAAGATCCAGCATCCTTCCACAGCCAATCACTTGCAGATGCTGAATCTACCTCTAAGCATGTATCTTTGTCATATGTTGCCTATCAACAACCAGTGATTTTGCAACAGAAAAATTCAGTTCAAACTATCAGTTCTGTTTTAGATACTGATAATGAATCAACAAAAGAAATAGAAAATCCAGCCGACATTCCAGAAACAGATGCCTTTGTCTCAGTGTACTCTGAAACCACTGTACAAGAAGCATCACCAACTGTTGAAAAGGCTAATGCTTTACCTATGTTACCATCAAAAAGGGACTTTCATGGAAATGATGCTTCTTCCCAGCTATGTACACATATTTTATTTAACCAACTTTTGTCTAAGTCTTCCAGTAGCTTTGAGGTAGAAAGTAGCACAACTGATATTCAGGTTATTTCACATGACAAAGGAAACAAACTAGAGAGTTTCATTTTAACACACTTGAATGATAAGTATGATTCCGATTTTTGTGATAAAAATGAAAGGATTCCAAAAACACACACAAATGAACAAGATAATCCAAAGTATTGGACTGGAAATGAAAAGTGTTTGCGATCTATACAAGATGAAGAATCTGAACAAAGCACTTTAACAAATCTGGGAAACCATCCACAACAATCGGTTCCATCAGAAATCCATAAATTTGGTCAATTTGTTAAAGTAGAATTAGAGGAAACTGCTGAAGATGATAAAATTGAAAACCAAATTCCTCAAAGAGTGACTAGAAACAGAACAAATACGTTGGTCAATCAAAGCAAACATTTCCTGGCTAGCTGTACACTCGTGTCCGAAAAGGACAATGAATCCTCATCTCCTAGAGGAAGGATCAGATTAACTGAAGAGGATGATCCTCAAGTTCACCATCCACGAAAAAGGAAAGTGTCTCGTGTCCCTCAACCTGTCCAAGTGAATCCCTTCTTACTACAAGCCAAAGAGAAAACGCAGAAATCTCTGGCAGCCATTGTAGATTCCCTGAAACTAGATGCAATTCAGCCATACAGTTCAGAGAGAGCAAATCCATATTTTGAATACTTGCACATTAGGAAAAAAATTGAAGAAAAGCATAAATTATTGTGTAGTGTTATTCCTCAAGCACCTCAGTATTATGATGAATATGTGACATTTAATGGATCTTATCTCCTGGATGGCAATCCCTTGAGCAAGATTTGTATTCCCACAGTAAGTAATGCCATCGTATAGTTTACAGTGCTGTTCAATAGAAATATGATAAAGCTACCTACATAGCTTTATATTTTCCAATAGCCATATTTTAGAAATAAAAACAAGTGAAATTAATTTAACATCGTTTCATTGACCCAATAGATCCATAAACATTATTTCCACATATAATCAGTGTAGAAAAACCATTAAGATACTTTGCATTCCTTTTTTTAAAAATTAAACCCTCAAAACTTTGTGCTTATACTCTAACCAAACTCACTTCCACATAATTTCAACTCATAGTGACTCTGTAGGACAGAGTAGAACTGCCCCTTTGCGTTTCCAGGGCTTTAAGTCAGATGGGAGCTTTGTAGTTAGCATCTCAGTGCATAGCCTACTATACCACTTGGCTCCTTCCATGCTTATACAGCATATCTTAAAGTGCTCAGTAGCCCTGTGTCAGTAGGAGTAGCTATCATTTCAGACCATACAAGTCTGCAGCATTTTCTTTTTTCTTACCTTCTTTACCTTTGTCTCAAAGGAGTTATGTTTTGATTTATATGAAGGTTAATGGCTTTACATGTGCTTTTTTTTTCAGGTCAAATAATTTTATTAATATTCAGAAACATGAATATCCTAAAAACATACATCAGCATATTTTCTGCCTTCTCTTGTTTTATGCAAGTGATAAAATAAGAAATCATATATTCAAAATGGGTGTCATATTGAAAATATTACAAGCTTTCTTTAACCCATAGATAACTGAGAAGATGTGTTAACTAATAAGTTACCACCTTCCAAAGCAACACCACTGCAGTCCCCTTAAAAACAGTCTTTTAGTTTAAATGTGGACGTGTATAGGTAATAAACATTAAGAAAACTCTGACAAGTATACTTAAAAAGTTTAAATTTGACATATCCATTCTCCCAGGACTATATATAACTCAGCTATTACTCTATCTTTGATATAGGAAGTATATTTTTAAAAAAGAATAATAATCCCATATCCTATGATTTGATCACCTTTTTTTTTTTGTTTGTTTGTTATGCTTCCATGTGCTTTTAAGCTTACTCCTTCAAGCCTCTTCTGGAATTCTCATTCAAACACTGTTCTTGCTAATACGGTATTTTTTCCCCTTTCTGTTGCCTGCCTGACCTTTATCCACTCACTCAGAACATAGCCAAGTCTTTTTCATTCTGGGAAGGGGAAAAGTACTCTTAACTGTGCCGGTCTATCAAATTACCACCCTATCTTTTTCTTCAACTATCTTCACTCTTACTATCACACTCTTTAACAGTAGTCTAAACCTGATACCTCTTTTTCATTTCATATCCTATCATCATTGTGGTGGTTATGCATTGACCTCTTCATTTTTTTTCCTACTTGGTCTCTTTCACATTTGACATGACTACCTTGTTCTTAAAATCCCCTACCCCCCTCTTTTTCCATGTTGGTGCTCTCTGCTGGTCCATCTGTCTCACTATATTAGCCTAGGTAGACTAGAGAAATTCATAGACACTCATAGATGTATAGGAAAGAGCTTTATATCAAAGAGTAATTATATATTAAGAAAACAGCCCAGTCCAGATCAAGTCCATATGTCCAATGTTAGCCCATGTACCAGTCCATAAATTCCTCTTCAGATTCACGCAGCGCATGCAATGATGATGATGCCAAATGCAGGAAGATTACAGGCCAGTGGGTGGGAAGTCTGGTGGATCCAGTGGTGATACAAGCATCTCAGTGCTGACATTATGCTCCTCCAGCTCTCTGAGTTTATCTCCTCATGTCTTGTCAACAGGAGGGTGAAGCAGAGAGAGAGTGTGTCCCGCCTCCAGGGAGGAAGAGAGCAAGTTCCCAGAATCCTCATGAAAAGGCCACACCCACAAGGAGGCATCGATCAGGCTGTGACCTGATTGACAGGCTAGACTCCACCTTTATAACCTATTTATCAAGTTGGCATGAAATTATGTAACTACCACACTCACTATTCTTTCTCTACTTCTTTTAGTGTCTCTTCTACATATCTTTTAAACAGCAGTTTTCTAGTGATTCACTCGTCAGTGAACATTTTGCTCTGTGTTCTCTGCTATTATGGTCTTGTCTGTATATATGATTTCGGCAGTCTTCCATGTGCTAGTTACTTCCCAAACATTCTTAGCTCTCAGTATCATCTCTGCTAAATTCCAGTAATGAAGACAAGTACCTGCTGAACATATGTCCTGCCATCTTCTGTTGGCCAGATAATATCAGGTACAATACCTAAACAGATACAGTTGCAACAGTGACCTGAGCTGAATCCATACAACTCTAGATAGGAATGACCCTTTAGTTAGCTAGGCTGCCCTGAATGAGAGAGCATGAACTTGGGCAGCCACCTCTCTTCCCTTGCAAGCAGTTAATGGAGAAGGCTTACAGACAAAGTGGCCAACCATCCACATTCCCAGCACCTGGGGAATAGCTTGAATTAGTAGAAACTATTCTTTCCTAGAACACTCTCCAAGTCTGTACCCTCCACATTGCAGTGATTTTAGGGGTCTCACCATTATCGCTCACTGATATCATTGCAGGATTTGTTTTTCTTTAAGTCTTGCTTTGTTGGAGTGTTCTATTGTTATCCCCACAACAAAAAGCCATTTCTCTGTTTGAACGCCTCAGCTGTGACTAGATGTCAGCCTATTTCCTATGACTAAAATAACATAACTATATATTTTGAAATCTGACCTCTATCTACCTCTTTAGCTTCATAACCCATTACTGCTTTTAAACTCACCAAATAATTTAGCTAAAGTGGACGCTTATTTATATTTTTGGTGTTTGTACAGTACTGCTCCCTCTTCTTATCCAGTACTCTGTCCTTTCCTTTGCCACAGTCCAGGATGTGGTGTTCTAAAACCTCACTGTCGATGCCACCTCCTAGCAACTCTAGCGGACAAGTAGAACTGCCCCTGGGAGTGTCTAAGACTGTCATTGTCGATAGTAGAAACCCCAGCCTTCCCGCGGGTCAGCTGGTAGTTTCAAACACTGTACCTGTGGATCTCAGCACAACAAATAACCACTACACCGCCAGGGTTACTGCTATGAAATCTCACCAAAGCAAGGTTGCTGGTATCTTCCGCTTACCTTCACTAAATATCCTAATTAATTATATAATATCCTACTTGGAACCAGGATTCAATCTTTATACTAAGTTACTAACCATGTTGATTATGTCTCGCATCGTGCCCCCCTCTCCTTCATACCACAGTCATGTAAAGACCTCATTAGCTCCTTTAGAGTAGCCACTCAAATATGTGAGCGCACACAAGGGTAAGTCAAAAGTACTGCTACTGGGATTTCCAGTACATACATGCCTGGGCATGTTTAAACCTGTCTCTCCAAACAGTGGATGGTTACAAACAAGTTTCCTCATTCCTCTTAATTCCATTGGAGTGCCTTCAAATAAAAGGATACGTTTTATACTATGGCTAATGGCAAATTTTTAGGAAAACTCAAATAGGCATCTTCCCAATTCATGGAAGCTTTGCAACAAGTTTTACAGGAATTCTGCCAGATCCTTAAAAACAGTGTTTTAGATGGATCAAGAGTTCTAAGAAAGGGCAGAAAGACCTCAAAGATGAGCCAAGAAAGGGAAGACCGCAACTGAGGAGGAAATCGTAGTGCAGACACTGGTGGAAGAGGGCAGGACCATAGCATTACTGTGGATGCAGTAGCTACGCAAGTTCAGCGTTTTTAACTTTAAGTGAACAGCTTGGCCTGAGCACACTTTCTGCTCTGGTGCCCAAAAGGGTTAGGCAAAGATCCGCTACCTCTAGGAGGTACTTTGCATCAATCTCAGAAGCAAAATCCAAGGTAATGAAGATTTTGTGGGACAAAAATTGTAACTGAGGACAAGACTTAGATTTACCAACACAATCCAGAGAACAAGGTCAAATCAAAGCCGCAATTTCCGAAGGGATCTGCTTCACCACTAAAATTGAAGGCAGAAAGGGCAACTCAAAAGGGGTGCTTGTGGAGTTTTCCCAAAGGACACAGGATAATCATGGGGGCTTGTTAGGAAGAAGTTTTAAGAAAAGTAAAGCTACAATGGTGAGAATAAGGACAGTAAAGTTGTACTAAAAAATTGTTTTCCATCATAACGATGTATGTTTATGGTAGCAGTGGGTGTCCTATGAGAATTTCTTTGAGAAATCATACTCATCAGCCCCACATTGCTAGTCTTGCCCCTTCAGTCTTCTTTTCGTTCATAAAACTCAAAGAACATTTAAAATAAACATGATGTGAGTCCCTTGAGTGTGCCAATAGTAGGTAGCTTCACACTTTGATATTTTAATAAAAATTTCTAACTTTATAGCAATATTTTTTACTTACCCTCATGTTAGGGCAGAGCTTATAAAATATATGCATAGTATTGTAATATGTGTGTGCTATCTTTTTTTAGTCCTTTAAGGACTATATAATGAAATTTTAATTCCCTTAAATTTGTCTAAGACCATTTAAAAATATAAGCAAAACAAATAATGCTTGTAGTAGGGAAATTGATTTTTTTTTTTTTAGCAATTACTAAATTAAACAGCACAATACTGTAGAAAACCCCCCCACAGATTTTCAGTTGGCTTAGCTGTTGTAATCATCAGTTTCCACGCCTGTAAAAAAAAAGGCATTAAAATTGGTAGGTGCCATCAAGCCTGTTCTGACTTATAGGGACACCACTCTCACTTGTATGTTTGAGTTCACTGTTGCAGCCACCTTGTGAAACCCTCTCTCTGAAGATCTCTCTCGTTTTCACTGACCCTCTACCAAGCGTGATGCCCTTTTCCAGGGACTAGCCTCTCCTAACAGGGACCTCTGGTAGCATAATGGTCATGCATCGGGCTGCTAACCAGAAAGTGGTTTGAAACCACCAGCCGCTCCTGGGGAGAAAGATGTACTTTTTATTCCCGAAAAGAGTTACAGTCTCGGAAACCCACAGGGACAGGTCTACCCTGTCCAATAGGGTCACTATGAGTCGGAATGGACTCAGTGACAGTGTGCTGGTTGGTTGGTTAGTCCCTCTTGATAACATAACCAAAGTATGTGAAACAAAGCCCCACTATCCTTGTTTTCCTACAGACCATTCTGGCTGAACTTCGAAACGTGTTGATTCTTCTGATGGTCCATGGTAATTTCAATATTCTTTGACAACACCATAATTCAAATGCATCAATTTATAGCCAGTTTTCCTTGTTCATTGTCTGACTTTCACACGCATATGAGGTGACTTAATATACTTGAGTCGGGTGCACATTAGTCCTCAAAAGGGTATATTTGTTCTTCAATACTCATAAGAGATCTCGTGCGGCAGATTTTCCCAGTGCAATATATCATTTAATTCCGTGTCTGCTGCTTCCACGAGCTTTGAGATTTAAATAATATGTACCAAAGTCCTTAAACGCTATATAAGAATTTAAGATTTTTATCATTGTTTGACCTAACTCCAAGTGACTTTCGGGATAATAAGGACAAGACTACAGTTCTGATTCTGTTATTTGTGTTCACGTGTGTGCTTTTCCACTACGACTTCGTCCATTTGTTTATTTTCACCCAGCTGATTTCTATTGACCGTAACCTTTTCTCACATACATGTCCGACCTATTTACTAAACTCTACTTGGAAGTACGGTAAACTGTCCTCAAAGTCAATTGAAGAGTGACTTTTCCATCCAATGTTTTTCTTGTAATTTAACTAGAATATCGTAGAGGAAATTGAAGAAAGTAAAAAGATTTGTTAAAATCTGGTATCTGCTGTGACCACCGGGGACAACACATTACAGAGATCCTAGTGAGGGGCTCCAAATGCAGGTGGAGAGAGGAAAGTACAACCATTGAAAGCGAGGGGGAAAGTTAACTATTCTGTAGGGGCACAGGACTCAATACATACCGAAAGGCAATATTTCCAAACATTTATGTAAATGTATGAGAACAAGCCTGAAGGGCAGGTTTCCTTAGAAATTTTCCATAGAGTTCTTAAGTGTTTTCCTTGACCTATCTCCTCAGGTTCTTTTTGTTTATTCTTAGTTTTGTTTTTTGTTTTTTTGTTTTGAGAATATATAGAGATCAAATTCATCAATTTCTGTGTATCCCAATTGAGTCACTTTGATTTCATTCAAATTATGTAACCATCCTCATCCTTTACAGAATCACATTTCTCCATTGACATAAATTCACTGCCCCCTAAATTTTCTAAAATCCAAGTTCTTGTCAATTTGATCTCACATAGCTAGTTCTTACAAGAGCACTACCTGAAAATCAGACATTATTAACTAAGCAAACTCACTGCTTGATTTTAAAACATGGAATATTTTTAGTTTAAGGTATAAAGATAAGGAAGGCAATAGATTGAAGGATTCATCCAGCCTCAGTGATTCCACAATATCTTTAAGAATTTTTAATTCCGTTCTTCATTTCCTTCTTTGGATGAAGGTTCTTCCCTGGAATATTACCAGAACATTCAGTAATGATAGCCAGGCACCACTCAGTTCTTGTCTCCTGGCAAAGTCAGCCTCTGTTATGGAGGCAATGGCCACACATTCTATATCAGTGGTTCTTAACCTTCCTAATGCCGTGACCCTTTCATACAGTGGTGACCCCCAACCATAAAATTATTTTCATTGCTACTTCAGAACTAATTTTGCTACTGTTATGAACCGTAATGTAGATATCTGATATGCAGGATGTATTTTTTTGAAGCAGGATGTATTTTCATTGTTACAGATTGAACATAATTAAAACAGTGATTAATCACAAAATATTATGTGAAATATTTATGTGTTTTCTGATGGTCTTAGATGACTCCTATGAAAGGTACGTTCGACCCCCAAAAGGGTTGCATCCCACAGGTTGAGAACCGCTGCTCTATATCCTCCTAATTGAGACTTTCCTTCCTCTGTTGCCCTTGGTGAATAGAGGCCAGCTGTTCTTGGGTGACCATTTGCAAGCTTTTAAGATCCCAGGTGCTATGAACTGTAAGAAAGAACAGAAGCACTAAATGTAATGGTCAATTAACTGGAATAGTCCCTGAAATCATGACCTAAACCTCCAAATAAAGAAATACATTGTATGAGCCTCAACACCTTTTTACACGTGTACAGCTTACTGATAATCAATTCCTCGGTGGTGTAACCTTTATCTTTAGTGTGAAAACCCTTTAAACCAGCACTGAGTGTTCTGTAAGCATTAACTCCCTCCTTCCTTCCCCGAGTAACCACTAAGAGACTTTGGTCTCTATACATTTGCCTGTTGTCTTTGTATGTGTCAGATCATACAATAGTCATCCTTTTGTGATGGAGTTCTTTCATTCAGCATTACGTCTTCAAGTTTTATCCATGTTGTAGGCATGTACCGAGCCTTCATTTCTCTTTTTGACTGCATAGTATTCCATTGTTGTGTCGGTATCACATTTCGTATATCCATCCAGCCATTGATGGACATTTAGGTGGTTTTCACTTTGGGGCTATTGTGAGTTTTAAAGTCCTTGGTTGTTTTCCTAGCAGAATTGCTGGGTCATTCTTAGATTTATTATTTTTATTTATTTATTTAAGAACCCCCAAATTCTCCACAATAGCTGTACCATTTTACAAGTGCACCAGCCATGGATCAGCTTTTCACACATCCTTGCCAACTTTTACTTTCTGACTTTATTACATTTTGTTTTTTAATTTAGCCATCCTAATGGTTTGTTTTCATAAAAAAAAATAATAAAAGTTGAGGATGGGGAGAATTGATGTGCTAGGAGGTTGCGTGTGGCTGCTAACTGCAAAATCAGCAGCTCAAAACCACTAACCAACCACTCCTTGGGAGAAAGATGAAGCTTTCTCCTCCCAGTGAGGTATAGTATTGGAAATCCACAAGGGCAGTTCTACTCTGTCCTCTAGGATCACTGTAAGAATTGTCTCGATGGCAGTGAGTTTGGCAGTTTTTGAGTGGATGTGAAGTGGTATTGTGGTTTTGGGTTACGGTCCTCGGATTCTTATTTGCTAACTGAACGCCATCTGAATGACTTAAACTCCTCTTGAGGCTAACTACTTGCTCCCTTAAGGATTGACAGCCTCAAAACTATATAGCAGTACTGGGACTTGAAATCAACTTTCTGGCAATGTTGTTTTGTTTGTTTGTCTTTCTCCTATCATTAGCCAAAACCTACACACTTTCACTTCATCCCCTCCTTTGATTATCTGTCCACCAGCCATGCAGTCTTCATTCTTCTCAAGTCCTGCTTGACTGCTTCCTTGTGCATCCCTCTGGTTGAGGCAATCCCGAGTATTTTTAGACTCCAGCCACTCATCTACCTCTTCCCTCTCACATCAATAAAGATGATCTGTTTCCTTTTTTGTCTACAGTCTTGTCCCCCAAACATCTAGTCTCCATACAGATAGCAGTGACTTAAAAGGTCTTTCCGTTTAAAGACTTTAAGTTAAAATGTTAAAGCACAGATGAGAACATTAGGGACGAGAGAATCTAGATTAATGATAATGATTGATGCTATGGGTTGAACTACAATGGTGACGCCAGGAAGTATGTAGCCAACCTTGAAATGTACAAGTAGAAATGACTGAAATGGATATATGGTTGGGAAGGCCCCACGGAAGTGGATTGGCCCTGTGCCCACAATAATTAGTTCCAGAATAGGAGCAATTGTGAAGGTACAGGAGCAGGCAGCGGGTGTACCCTTCTGTTGTGCATGGGTCCCTACAGGTCAGAGCCAACTCAATGGCGCCTAGCAACAAAGACGCTGTCATAAATATTTTATCACTGCATAGCTGCTCAGAACCTTTACTGTGTGGCTGTGTTAACGCATTTAAACAGTGTGCCCAGACAGTGTTAAAAGAATTGCCTGTCAAGTCATCGTGGAAGACCCATGTTCTATGGAGCCAAGTTTAGAAAAAGCTTGCCCACAAAGTATACCCTTTCATTAAAGCATGCCATTGTTTTACTCTTGGTACTTTTGTTTTACGCCATCCTCATCTCTCACCTTTCCTCTCAAATTTGAGGACCTCAGGATGGCTTATAGTTACCTAGAGATACCACACTATTTCAGTGATCATAGGAGTTCACCCTTCCCTCTTCTCGTCCATGTAACGATTCCTTTCTCCAAACCTCTTAGCTCTTCAAGATTTTACTCAGACATTACCCTCTCCAGGGAGCATTCTCTGATACTCCTAGTTTCATGTGAGCAGATGGTCTTCCTCTGTGTTCCGGATGTGACGTGAAACTAAAATGATAGCAGCAAGCTCTCTACATCTCCTTAAAAATAGTTCATAGGATACACAAATCAGACAAATGTCAAATGTGCAATTAGAGTCCTGAAAATTACCTTATATAAGTTCATTGTTTTATGGAATTTTCCATGTTCTATATTCAGGTGACTGAATCCTTTTAGTGTCATTTAACATGTTTTTCAGTCCCCCACAACTGAGAGTCCCCTCATACAAATTTAGATTAATCTAGGATCTTAATTAGATTCAGGTTAGATTCCTTAACAAGAGTTTGTCTTAGGTCATGTTCTATAATTCCTATCAGGAAGACACACTATATAGTTGCTCCACTTTCCTATGCTGTTTACCAGCAAACTACACGAGTGGATGTTATATTGTGCCAACACGTTGAGACCTCATGTTAGCTACTATCTTTGCCCTAATGTACTAACCATCCTTCTAAATAAGAATTGAGGGGGCTGGGGTGATACAGATAATCCAAGACATTGAAGGAAATTATCCATTGGTCACAGCTGGTTATTGCCAGTTAGATGCATGTACGGATCCAATTAGCTTCCTTTATCTCCAGTATCTACTAGAAAGCACGTGCTACTCAAATTAAAGATGGCCCGTATGTTTTGGGGAGTCTGAATAGGCAAAAGTAATAAATGTTTACACACTACAAATAAATTAGATGTACTAATGCTAGTTAGCAACTGTTAGTCTAAAGCGCAAATGAGAACTTTTTTTTATCAAGAATCCACAAATCTATTAGAAGACAATTTCATCTTTAAGACAATTTCTCATGGCCATTAAGTCAATGGTGACCCATTAGCGACCCCCCTGTGGGCTTCCCAGACTGTAACTGTTTATGGGAGTAGAAAGCCCAGTCTTTCTCTCTCAGAGCTGTTGTGGTTTCAAACTGCACACCATGGGATCACAGCCCAAGGCATAACCACTACACCATCAGGGACCCCTGTACTAAATGTAAAATTTTATTTGATTCATGTCTAAAGAGACTCAACTATATGATATAGTTGGACTACTGTCATAACTTAAGACTATTTGCTTCTTGCTTATGCCAACTTGTTTTTGTGACGCTTCCCTCCCTCCCTCCTAGGCTTAACTATTCCTGCTGATACTCTCAAATGTGTCTATCTGAAATTCATTTTCTCAGTCCTTTCAATTTGCTGCAGCCATAGAATCAAAACATCTAAGCTTGCTGGACTTCTCTGCTTTGTTTTCAAACACTTACAATTGCTTGAGCTATAACAGTCATATCAATGCATTAATCCATAAACTCAGAATTTATGATTTTACTAAGTTATGCATGAAATGTTTAATAATAGCCCAATATTATAAATAAAACCTGGTACTTCTAATTATATATGTTTTTTTAATTAGATTACACCACCACCTTCACTGTCAGATCCACTTAAAGATCTTTTTCAGCAGCAGGAAGTTGTAAGGATGAAACTACGTTTACAGCACAGCATTGAAAGGGTAAGAAATACTTATATTTATGCTAAAAAAACAAACCCGTTGCGATTGAGTTTATAACAAGTATAACTCCGTAGCATAAATCTTTGCAGGAGTAGACAGCCTCATTTTTTTCCCACATAGCATCTGGTGACTTTGAACCGCTGACCTTGCAGTTAGCAGCCCAGCACTGATAGAAATGGCGTTTTTTATTACTGAGTTTTATTTTCACATTTTAATCTTTTGTGTTAACAAGTTCTCTCATAATTCATAGTGGATATATATATATATATATATATATATATGCTTAATAATTTCTTACCAGTTGTTGAATTTGCCAATCACAACAATGAATTCATAGTAGCATACTTGGTTTCCAAGTTCTGGAGTGATAGTTTGGTACCAGTTACTTTAGGACTAAAGTGTAAAATATGAAGGTTGTGTTTATTGATCCTTACAGATATGTCTTAGTATTTGATTTCCCGTGGTTAGTTTTGACATCAAATGACAGAAGAGATCTAATTATATTAAAAACCATAAAGTCATTTTATATGGGTTGACATAAAAGTATGACTTTTTAATCAGTGTTTTGGGAAGGTCAGGGGCTTCTGAAAATGTGAGATGAGCTATATCATCATTCGTCACAAAAATAAATATACTTACATATGAAATCTTGTATAAATTTATTTGATTTATTTATGATTGATTCTCTAGAGCAAAGATTCTTAACCTTTTTTGTGTTGTGGACTGGTAACAATCTGGTGAGACCTACTGCACTTCTTGGACTAATATTTTAAACACATAAAATAAAATTTATAGTGTCTCAAAGAACAAAAGTAAAATAAAGACGCACTGATGCTCATGGAATGTACACCACTGTGTATGACCCAAGTCAATGAGCACTTTATTAGCAATTAAAAAGTTCATATAATGTACTTCAGTAATTCCTACCATCAGAGCAGAGCCCATCTGGTATATATTCATTTGTGCACTGATCCATGTTATAGAAAGGCATGCTACCCTATAGACAAGAATTCTCATTTGAACTGTACCATTTGCAAAACTTTAATGAATAACAAAAATGACTCACCTACATATTAATCAACCAACAATTTGGAATTGCAGAATGACTGACAATAGGAAACAATGGGCAAGTAATAAGTGTGAAAACTTTGCAGGATATCTGGACCAACTGTAATATGAATTGAAAATTATTTCTTTGGATGGTATATAGCAGATATTTCTAGAACTGCTATGGTTTTTAGTCTGCCATCATAATTGAAAGAAATTCTAATTGGAAGTGTTTCGTGAGAGTAGACCAGAGGAGGCTGCATTGACACAATTGCTGGGCTGGACCCCGCTGGGGTAACTGTTGCAGCAGAAAGCATTGCAGGGTGCCCTCCCTAGTGTGAGGATTCCCTGCCCCCAGAATCTGGCTCCATAATTAGTCCCTGGGCGACTACACATGGCACACAGTGGTAAGCAGAGTTGGTAAAGGTGTTTTAGATCAAGAAGACTACACCTTGCCTTGGAATACACAAGACAGAAGTAGTGGGAGGCTGTTTCCATGGTTATTCAAGAGAAAAAATTTGAAGGGGGAGTTTCCTGATTAGAAGTGGCATATAAATCACTATAAAACTGGATAGTGGAATAGATCATAAAGATGACTAAGTTACTTTAAAAAAAGAAAAGAAGAAATTCCAGTTGGAAGTTCAGAGAAAATCCTTCTCTCATTGTATGCATCGACCTCCTGTGGATGTGAGTACCCTACATGAAGAATTCCTAGTTATTTTTCCTGACTCACTGTCATCCTATCAATAATGACCCTTTAGGACAAGATAAAACTGCCCTGTGAGTTTCTAAGACTGGAACTCTTTGCAGGCAGAGAAAGCCTTATCTCGGTGGGTGGTTTCAGACTGCTAACCTTGTAGTTAGCTGCCCAAAGTGTAACCACTACACCATGGAAGAATCAGCGTCTTTGAATCGTGGTGCTGGAGAGGAATGTTGAAAGTACCTTGGGCTGCTGAAAGGACAAATCAACCTGTGTGGAAAGAAGTCAGCCCAGAAAGAAGGAATACCGTAGAGGCAAGGATGGCAAGACTTTGTCTTACGTGTGTTGGATGTGTTGTCAGGAGAGACGAGTCCCTGAAGAAGGACTTCAGGTTGGGGCAGTGAAAGGAGGAAGGCCCTCAACAAGATAGATTGACACCATGGCTGCATCATTGGGTTCGGGGATAGGAACAATTTTGAGGATGGCACAGGATCATACACTCTTTAGTTTTGTTGTGCATGGGGACAGCTGGATGTCACTGAACAGCAGCATCAACGAACTGAACTAACAGCCAGAGCCCCTCTCCTGACAACACACCCAACATACGTAGGACAAAGTCTTGCCATCCTTGCCTCTAAGGAACACTCTGGGCTGACTTCTTTCCACACAGGTTGATTTGTCCTTTCAGCAGCCCAAGGTACTTTCAACTGTAGCCAGAGCCCCTGGTCCATTACCCAAGAGCTGCCCTGCCTCCCCCACCCAGAATCTAAGAGAAAGGAATGCTTTGGCACACCCACAATCTGTTCTTTGGGAAGCTTTGTTCTAAGGGTTCAATTATCATATGACTCAGAATTCCACGCTTATTTACACACAATCATTGGAAACATGTTCTCACAAAAACTTAAGCATGAATGTTCAGAGCTGGTTTATTAACAATAACTAAAAAAGTGGAAACAACTCAAATGTCTATCACCAGAAGAATGGATAAGCAAATTATGTTATATCTATACATTGGTATATTAATCAGCCATAAAAAGGACTTAAAGATTGATGCATTCCATGACATGGATGTATCCTGAAAGCATGACAGTAATTGAAAGAGGCCAGTCACAAAAGACCAGATATTGTGTGATTCAATTTATATGAAAAGTTCAGAATAGGTAAATCCATAGAAACAAGTATTTTCCAAGAGAGTTAGGGAAAGAGAAAAATAGAGTGTTTTCTAGAATGTTGTGGAATTAGATTGTGGTAATGCTCAAACAACAGTTAGAATATACTAAAAACTTCTAACGTACACTTTTTTTAAAAAAGACTGCCAATTTCAGAAAAAGAGAAACTATTTATACTTTTATAACACTAGGAGTTCTCAAATTTGCCAAGTCTTCTAAGAAGAAATACTACTCTGAAATTCAAATTTTACATTTGAAAAACCTATTGCTATAAAAATTGTGTGTGTGTGTGTGTGTGTGTAAGGGGTTTTTTCCTATTGTTTTTTGTTTGTTTTAATTCTTTGTTCAACTAGGAAAAACTCATTGTGTCCAATGAGCAGGAAGTTCTCCGAGTTCATTACAGAGCTGCAAGAACATTGGCCAATCAAACATTGCCTTTTAGTGCTTGTACTGTTTTGCTGGATGCAGAAGTATACAATGCTCCGCTGGATTCTCAGGTAAAATACCAATGGTATATTTAGAATTCTCTTGAATATATAACTAGATTACTTCTAAAATGTTTACATAGAATAAACTTAAATACAATACCAAAGTTCAAAGGAAAAAATGCTTTCAGGCCTTAGAAGTATTTTGGATTGACTAATCTTCTGTATTCTAAAGTCCCTTAAACTTAAGATTTATATTATAAAGTTAGATATTAATGAAATATATATGTTTAGGGTAGTGCTCTTACATATAAATTTTTATTTGTCTTACATTTAACTTGTGTTCAAGGTACAAAAGAGACCCCGGTCGCAAATATAACTTAAAGATAACTTTTTAACTCTGGTGGCATAGTGGTTACTTGCTGGGGTGCTAACCCCAAGGTTAGCAGTTCAAAATTACCAGCTGCTCCTCAGGAGAAAGAGCAGGCTTTCTACTCCCTGTAGAGTTACAGTCTCGGAAACCCTCAGGGGGGCAGTTCTCTCCTGTTCTGTAGGGTTGATAAGAGTCTGAATCAACTCCATGGCAGTGAGTTTGTTTGGGTTTGGTTTTTATTAAATCTCAAAAGGGACAAAGAACACGAAGACTCATCATCCAGATGAGGGAGGCCATTAACGTGAGAACCCAAGGTCATAGTGGTGTCCAAGGGTTCAGTTAGGACTCTAGTTAAATAGGACATGGAATAAAGGGAACAAACTGTCACAGATCCATGATTTTGGTGGCAGATCAAGACATCACAGGTACAAGTGGGACCCCAGAAATGAGAACAGGGCCATGACTGGGACACATATTATGCTAGATAGGGGAAGTTACAAGATTGGGTGAAGGCCTTCCGACCAAAACAGGGCACAACCATAAAGAGTGGTTCGTGGCTCGGGTTATCTCCAGGACTGTCCCTCAAAGACACACTCAGGCGAGCTCCAACAAGATACTGCCCTTCCCTGGCCTGGCTGGAGAGAGGTGGAAGTAATCCATCTTCCAATACACGCTGCCTGAGGGCAATATTATCTACATCCTCAGTTAATGATCAGAAAGAATTCCATCCATGTGGGGCCTGCAAATAAACGTTGGGTTTGCACTACCGTCTGCAAATGGGGTGCTCAGAATTTAAGCTAAAACACACTTGTAATTTGTTTATAAAATCTTTATGCATAGCTTCTCAGTCTTTTGGGTGTAGTAAAATCTTTATGCATTTCCTGGTAGCTTCCTCTACGGTGAAACGTTTCTTCTCCAATGAAAAGGCAATATAAGCAGGTGGATCCACTAGGTTATATACAGGGACTTTAGAAAGTTACTAGAAAAATGGAATTTAAAAATAATGGAATTTTTCCACAAACTCTTTGAATCCCCCTTGTAACATTATCCTGCTCTGATCTTGGATTTTGGTAGAATAAATATAACTGAAAATGTGTGTCTGTTTCTTTTTTTAATGAAAAGCAAAAATTATAAACACAGACATTGAAGGATTACCACAGGAAATACCGAGAAATGCTATTCTAAAACAGACAAACTAGTAAAATAAAGGGGAAGAGGGTCTATCTTATCGTTAAGAAAAGGAAACTGAGCCAATTTGATGATTTTTCAAATTCTCTTACGCCATCAAATAATTTATACCAGTGAAAATTTTACACAATATCTGAATTAACTATGAAAATGAGTCATTGGACTTTAAAGAACTCTAAGGAATAAATACTGGGCAGGCCACTAAGGGAGTTTCCAGAATTTCCAGCTTTAATGATTTTAATAACTGAAATTTCAGTTTAACTCTGTTGATACAATTATAGAGTAATGAAATAAATTTTCATTTTTAATGGTTGAGTAAGCAAGTAAGTATACCTGCTTAACTTTTCCTCTCTCCCAAGACTTACTGTAATGACAAAAATAAATTTCAACCTAGTCTGTTATTCCAAAATGAATACTCTTAAGAATCAATAAAGAACTTTCCTATGAGTATTCATTCAGTACTTCTCCATTAAGCTCTAATATTCAAATGTAATCAGATAATTAAGTCAAAAGGACTTGATGTTAATAAAGGTGTCATCGGTGCAATACTTAGGGTCCGCCCAAGCTGTTAAAGGAGAAGCTCCTTTAGCTCACTGAGAGATAGTTAATCATAACCAAACCTGGAATACTGAGCCTTCCAATAGCAATCTGTCAGCTTGGTATGGACATAGAAACTATGAAATGTTAATATTCCCTTTATGTTCATTATAAATTCTATTTCCATAGTTCCTAAAAACGTCATGCACTATAAAAAGATGATACCGTGACATCGATTTTGAAGTGGCTGCGTGATATTTTATAACATTCAACTACTTTTAATGTTCTCTTTCAGTCTGATGACAGTAAAGCATCTGTGAGGGATCGCTTTAATGCAAGACAATTCATGTCGTGGTTACAAGATGTAGATGATAAATTTGACAAATTAAAGGTATGTATGTATAGAAACTCAGTTTAAATGAATGCTTCCTCCTTCATAAACAAAGAGAAACTGTAGCTATATTAGAATAATTAGGAAAGGAGACAATGGTTAGTCATAAATTTTTATGCTGGGCCACAATTGTAGCCGTTAAGTTCATTTTTAAGGATCAATAGAGTGCAAAAGATCAAAATGTCACAGAAAAAGTGAGTTCTAACTTGGATTTACATGCTCTTTACCCAGGTCACATGTCTAATTATAGTTCTAAAAATGAAAGACTGGTAAGAGAAATATATTTTGTAAATCTGTAAAAAAATTATTTTAAATTTAATCATTTTCCTTATTTTCAGAATTCCTTTGATAATTTGAAATCTTATAGCTTGAAAGTACAGCTTTGAATGATTGTTGTAAGATAAATATGAAGTTGCAAACCCAGAAGTAATTGGCACATGGATTTGAATAGAATAAGACAGGAAATGATCAAGTGATTCAGAAACTTTCTGTAGTCCTCGTGTGCACCTCCAAGGAACACCGGTGGCACTGTGGATGAGGCATTGGACAAGGTCATAAGTTCAAACCCAAGGTCAGCCACTGAGAGAAAAGTCTCTCTGCTCCTATAAAGACTGACAGCTTCCTAAACCCTAAGGAGCAATTTTGCCTCATCCTATAGGATTGCTGTGAATCAGAATCAACTCAGTGGCAATGGGTTTGGTTTGGGGTTAATGTGCCCATCTTAGTCCCTAAAGATACTATAGATTTGATTTTTCAACAAAGTACATTTAATAGAAAAATCAATTCTTCTCTGCTTTTTAATAGACTTGTCTTCTGATGAGGCAACAACATGAAGCTGCAGCCTTAAATGCGGTCCAGAGATTAGAATGGCAACTAAAACTCCAGGAACTGGACCCTGCTACCTACAAATCTCTCAGCATTTATGAAATCCAGGAGTTCTATGTTCCCCTTGTTGATGTTAATGATGACTTTCAATTGACTCCTGTTTGACAGCCGTTTCTTCTTGGTGTCTTTTTAAATTCAGACATTGCACTGTGGAATACTGCCTCTTTACAAAAATACTGATAGTATACCTTGACAGTTAGTAAAGTTTGATGTAAGTTGCTTATGTAGTAAACACACACACACAGATATATATATACATATAAACAGAATTTATAACTGAAAACTATTATTTATACCAGTAAAAGGTAGCTGTTGCATTAGGGCATGTTGACCAATTGTGGTAAGTTAAAAAGTTGAGAATCTGCTAACAGCGCTGGAAGTTGTTAGCCATCTAAAGAACAAGATACCCACTAGTATTCAAATATCTTTCAGATTTTATTAAAAATATGTCAGTATATGAAAGGGGGAAATATGTCAGTATGCTAAAAGTTTTAACTCAAATAATTTCTAATGTGGAAAATATTTAGCACAAAATTTCTTCAGTTTATTATATGTGTAAAAAATTGTACAGTGTTCTTTAAAAATTTTTAATACTGTCCTTTTTAATAACTTATTTTATACATATTGTGCAGATGTAAATCTTCTAATTAGCGGTCAAAGTGTATGCAAAGGGATTGGTAATAAAACACGCAAACATAGCAATTCTTAAACTGTTTTGTGTACTTTGTTATTGGACCAGAGTTCTGGTTTATATGGAGTGCAGAAGGAATGTGTTTAGGTAACAAAACTTTGACTAAGCCACGCATGTTTGAGTCAGCTTGTTTTCATCACCGCAACTAGAAAAGTGTAACTTGGTTGTATTGCATGCTCTCTGTAATTTAACTCCAGTTGATACCTAAATGGTGGCACGTTTCTTATTACCCACTTATGACAGCACCTATCTATGACTTAACGGTGTTAAATATATTATTTAGAATTAGCACACCAAAAATATGTAGCTTTTTTCATGTCACAGTAGAGCTATCCCCCCCAAATGCCTCTGAATGAAAATTTTGAAATTGTAAATCCATATTTTAATACTCCATGATGAAAAATCTGTGACTCTATGTAAATATGTTTAATAAATTTTATTGGTCATGTTAACTCATTGTAAAACTTTTTTTATGACAAAAATTGCTTACATTTAATATTTTAAGCTTAATAGCCTTTGCACTTTTAAAGTAAAAACTGAAAAATCAGGAAAAAGATATATTTGGTAGTTAAAATAAGTATAAAAGAAAGTTGGGCATATTTTAATCAATCTTGACAGTGTTTGTGCAATATTGATTAATATGTTGTATTTTCTCCTATCAAGATGCAAAACATAATTTGCAAAAATCTTACCATTTAAATAAAATTTGATATGCTGTATTATAATAATTAGTAATATATGTAGAAAATCCAGTATGTCCTAAAACATTATATAGATTAAATATCCTTGCATGTTTCAGATGTGAAACCTACTGCTAAATTTGTTTAAAAATTTTTGGTAAAATTAATCCATAGTTCTCTGAGATAAAATTTATAGAATTTTCCATAATACATTCTTGGAATACAAAGTAATTCTGAGTGTTTTTTGTTCTGTTAGGAAAAAAATTAAAGGAATATATGAGCAAGTGTTTTAAATGCGGCTTGTTAGTTGGAAATTCTAACTACTAAAAGATGTAAAATTGAGGTTTTTTAGTGTAAAGGTATATATTAAGCTTTAGGATTTTTAAATTTTCATATTACTTTATATTTTAATTCATATTTTACTTGGCATGAGTAATATAGTCACACAGGTAAAAATTACACAGTGAAAAGACTTTGTTAAAAGATTGGATATAGTTCTCTTTTGAATAAATAGGGTCTGAGAGGCAGGGTAGATTTTTAAGCATTGGTCTTGTTAAACTTAATTTTATTAAGACTGGCAACATTAAAAACTAATTTATAAAAGCAATATTTTTCATGAGAAATGTAATTATCTTTGTTTTGCCTAAAAAGGATATCTAACGGGATACTATGGCAAATCATAAACATGAAAAAGTCAACTTACTGAGTCATTGAAGTTAGAGAAAATACCAGAGGGGTGAGTTTTCAAAGCATTTGTTCTGACAGTCCAACCAGAGAAGAAGGGAGGAGGTAGGATCATTGTTTGACCAAAGAGAACAAGCTACAGAGGAGAAAAGCAGTCAGGAAGGAATCTGGCATCTTTCAGTCCTCTCAGTCTTTCAGCCACAATTCTCCACCTCTTCAACTGTACCTCAAGAAGTCAGAGCCTCTCTGCCAGGATTCTGCCTTCTACAAATTTGCTTTATTAAATGATTTAAAGTTCATTGGAATACCTTAAAAGAAAGTTAATGGCTTTCTCATTGAGAACTTATAATTAACTAAGTAGTTAAGGACTTTTGATATTAAAGATGCTCTGAAGCTCTGGAACCCTAAGGGGGAAAATGGAATGGAGAATATGCTTAAAAGGGTTTTGGATTCTGAAAGAAAAAAAAAGGATGATTCATTCAATGTGTGTGGTTTTTTTTTATTTCATATATCATGAACAAGATATTAAATTGTATTTAAGGATTTGAATTTCTTTAAATCTTGTTCTAAATAATATGTTTTATAAATTTATTGTGCATGCTATTTAATAAAGAGTTATATTTTTATAGAAAAAATAAGAGTAAAGTGCTGTTTTTTACATTTTAATTTTCTACTCCTATGTGGCTATACAGGAGTTCTGGTGGCATAGTTGGGCTGCTAACCTCAGGTCAGCAGTTTGAATTTACCAGTCCATCATCAGGATAAAGATAAAGTTTTTCTGCTCACGTAGAGCTGTACAGCCTCAACAACCCAAAGAGATAATTTGAAGTCAGAAACTACTCATTGTCAGTGAGTTTTATGTGATTATGTCCAAATACCAATGTGTATTCAGTTGGGCACCTGAAAACTGCAGAAATATTTGTTCTGGGGAAACAGCTTCTGAAGAATTAGCCTAGTATATAAAATCTTTTCAATAATGAGAGGTCTTGTGATAACTTGTTTTTCCCAAAACCATTTAATTAGGAGCTAATCCTGACATCATACCATTCCAGAGTTCAATTATATCAAGAAGTGTTGTACAATTGCTACCAAAAGCCATTTTAAAACATCTTCTTCCTTGATCAACTCCCCTATTTCCCCCTCAAAGACCCCCCAGAAACCCTTATCCGAGTTGTTGTCACTAGATTTACCTATCCTGGGTTTTGTAAACTGAAAAGCACAAAACAGAGGGTCAAGAAGGCTAGCAACAATGACAAAATAAAACAGAAACCCCAATACTCTCTGTCTGATGCCCAGGTTATTCCCCTCCCTCAATCATCCTTACAGGGAAATCACCAGAGGCTATTCCGTGTGCAGATCCTGCACGTGGATTTTAGTCGTCCACTGTCATCTATAGCCTATGGCATACCAGAATCTCATAATTTAAGCTCTGATACTACTCCCTCCTTCAGATTGGGATTATTTAAATTACAATTCTGGGATCATGGATGTTGGTGTGTTTCTTCCATGTGGCCTAAGTTGACGTCTCACTTAGATGGCTGCTTGTTTGAAAACAATCCTCAAAGACCCCAGACACTGTTCTATGCTGTTAGCCAAGACCTCCCAGTACCATGTTGAAAAAGAGTGGGGACAAGGAGCACTCTTGTCTGGTCCCCTTTTTCAGTGAATTG
The DNA here is from genome assembly GCF_000313985.2 of Echinops telfairi. NCBI lineage: Eukaryota > Metazoa > Chordata > Mammalia > Afrosoricida > Tenrecidae > Echinops > Echinops telfairi. Next base: position 7,117,183 of record NW_022103921.1, read on the forward strand.
TATTCGTCTTTTCTCCATTGACTACCACGTTGGCTGTTGGTTTTTCATATATAGCTTGTATGATCTTGAGGAATTTTCCTTCCATTCTTACCTTCTTGAGTGTCTTAAACAGGAATGGGTGTTGGATGTTGTCAAATGCTTTTTCCGTATCTATCGATATTATCATATGGTTCTTATAGTTTTTCATGTCAATGTGACAAATAATACTGATGGTCTTTCATATGTTGAACCATCCCTGCATCCCTGGTATGAATCCCACTTGGTCGTGGTGGATTATTTGTTTTATATACTTTTGTATTCTATTGACCAGTATTTTGTTAAGAATTTTTGCATTGATATTCATTAAGGATAATGGTCTGTAGTTTTCAATTCTATTGGGATCCCTGCCAGGTTTAGGTAACAGAGTTATACTAGCTTCATGGAAGGAGTTTGGGAGTTTGCCATCTTTTTCTATGTTCTGGAATTGTTTGTGTAGGATTGGTGTCATTTCTTCCCTGAATGCTTGATAGAATTCTCTTGTGAAGCCATCTGGTCCAGGGGATTTTTGTTGGTTATCCCTTGATAACCTTGTCTATTTCTTCTATTGCGATGGGTCTGTTGAGATTCTTGACATCCATTGGGGAAGTCAAGGAAAGGATTGTTTTTCCAATAATTTGTCCATTGGACAATCTTCCAAATCATTGAATTGATTGGAGTACAATCCTTCGTAGTACTGTGTAATTATCCCTTTGATTTCATTAGGGTCTATTGTAATGTCCCCACTCTCATCCCTTATCCTTGCTATTGAAATTTATTCCCTCCTTTCTTTGGTTTGGTTTGCCAGCAATCTCTTGATTCTGTTTATCCTTTCAAACAACCAACTTTTAGCAGCATTTTTTCCAAAGTTTTCTTATTTTCCCTCTCCTGAATCTCAGCACTGATTTTTATTATTTCTTTTCTTTTTCTATTAGTAGGATTGTCCTGTTGACTCAGCTCTCATTGTGCTACATTTTGTGCCAGCATATCAATCAAAAGTCTCTCTTCCTTTTTCATGTGTGCATGTATTGCTATGAAACTTCCTCTGATAACTGCCTTTGCTGTGCCCCATAAATTTTGGTATGTCATGTTCTCATTCTCATTGGTTTCTAGAAATTTACTAATTTCATCTCTGATCTGGTCCAGTACACACTCCTTTTGCAATAGAGAGTTATTCATCCTCCAATTGTTTGCCCTTGTTTTCTTCCTCCTTTTGTTGATTTCCAGCCTTATGGCACAGTGGTCAGAGAGAGAGGTCTGTATGATATCAATGTGCTTAAATGTATGTAGATTCACCTAATGCCCCAGCATAGGGTCTGTCTTCGAATATGTGCCATGCGAGCTTGAAAAGAATGTGAATTTTTCTGTATTTGGATGAAAAGCTCTGTAAATATCTATCAGGTCAAATTGTCTAATTGAATGTTTAGATCTCAGGCCTGCTTGTTGAGTGTCTTTCCCTGTGATCTTTCTCAGAGAGTGGTGTATTAAAGTCACCTACTGTAATTGTTGAGCCTGTGATTTCTTTTTTCATCTTTTGGAGTGTTCTGTTGACATATTCAGTGGGTCTCTCATTTGGGAAATATATGTTTTAAATGCTTGGTGATTCTGTCTAACATTCCCTTGAGCATTACAAAGTGTCCCTCCTTATCACTTCTTATGGTTTAAAGTTTGAGGTCAATTTTATCCAAGATTAGGATTGCAATCCCTGCTTTTTTTGAATTGCTGTTCACTTGATTTGCCTTTCCCCAGCCTTTGAGTCTCATCCTATTTTTGTCTGTAGTCTTGAGATGTGTCTCCTGTACGCAGCAGATTGATGGGTTGTGTTTTCTAAGTCGGTCTTCAAGCCTCAGTCTTTTAATGCCTGAGTTCAGTCCAATGATATTTAGGGTTAATATCTCCATCTGTGGACTCTGTGATGTCATCTTATAATTTTATGCTGGGTGTTATCCTACCTCCCTTTTTTACCAACAGACATGCGCTTGACCCTGTCCGTCATATGTTGCGTCGTACCACTAAGTGGTCATTGTTCACCTCTCAAAACATGGATCCCAGCTGACATGAGGACACCTCTGTCTAAGTGTCCTTCAAGATACACACAGAGAGGATGTTGCATGGTTTATGGGCACCAGGTCGGCTCTCTATGGTGCTGCCTGGACACCCTGGCCAGCAGACTGGATGGCTTGCCAAAGCCAGCTCCCATCCTGGCGCTCATCCCTGTAACAGTGGACACATAACAGCATATTGTCCTTTGGTGATTGACTAACTTCACTCAGCACACTAGTTTCCAGATCCTCCCTGTCATAAGGTGTTTCATGGTTTCATCGGGTTTTTTTGTGATGAGTGGTGTTCCATTGTGTGTTTATACCAAAAATGTCTTAATCCATTCATCTGTCAATGGGAATTTGGACTGCTTCCAACTTTTTGCTATTGTGAACTCTGCTGAAATGCACATGGGAGAGCATGCATCTGTTGTGTCCTGTCTCTTATTTCTTTAGGGTGTATGGCCAACAATGATATTGCTGGGTTGTATGATATTTCTATTGCAAGCTGCTTTAGGAATTGCCATATTGCCTTCAACAGTGGTTATACCTATTTACAAGCTCACTGGCATGTATAAGAGTTCCAATCTCTCCATACCCTCTCCAGCGTTTGTTGTTCACTGTTTCTTTGTTTTAATTGGGCTACAGTTTGGGGTGTTAGATGGTACCCATCTTTGTTTGCATTTCTAGAATGAGTAGTGAAGCAGAGCATTTCCTCAAGTCTTTGTTAGCCATTTGGGTGTCGTCCTTTGTAAATTGCCTATTCTGGCCCTTTGCCCCTCTTTTAAGAGGGCTATTTGTTTTTATTTCTTGTTGTGAACTTGCAATAGTCTGTAGGTTTTAATAATTAGTTCTTTGTCCATTATGTCATTGCTAAATATCTTTTCCCAGTCTGTGGGCTCTCATTTTACTCTTTTGATGAATTTCTTGAATGCACAGAAGTGATTTATTCTTCATAAGTCCCATTCATCTATTTTGTTTTCTTCTATGTGTGCCTCCTTTGTTGTATCTGGTGGGGCCCTTCATTAGTCCCCAGTTTTCTCATTCATGGTCCTGAGAGCTTTGGGTTTTATATTTCAGTGTCTTATCCACCTCGTGTTCATTTTTGTACACACAGAGGTATGGGTCCTGTTTCATTCTTCTGCTGATGGATATCCAGTTTTTCCGGCATGATCTATTAAAGAAGACATCCCTTTCCCATTTAATGTTTATTGGGTGCGTGTCAAAAATCAGTTGTCTGTAGACAGATGTTTTTATTTCTGAATTTTCTGTCCTATTCCATTGGTCTATGTATCTATCATTATACCAATACCAGGCTGTTTTGACAGCTGTGGCTGTGTAGTAGGTTTTGAGGTCTGGCAGTATAAGACCACTTACTTTGTTCTTCTTTTTGAGAAGTTCTTTGCTTATCTTGGATTTCTTCCCTCTCCATTTGAAGTTGGTAATTTGTTTTTCCATTTCTTTTCTAAAATTTGTTTTATTAGATCATTTTATTGGGGACTCTTACAACTCTTGTTACAATCCATATATTGATTGCATCAGGCATGTTTGTACATATGTTACCTTCATTCATTTCTAGACATTTACTTTATTGAGCCCTTGGTATCAGCTCCTCACTTTACCCCTCCGCCCTCCCTTCCCACCCTCATACCCCCTTGGTAGATTATAAATTATTATTTTCATGTCTTACACTAAGCATTGTCTCCCTTTCCCTGTATTTTCTGTTGTTTTTCCCCCAAGAGAAGGGTGTTTGGTTATGTGTCAATCATTGTGATTGGTCCCTTCCCCCCACCCCCATCCTTATCCCTACCCTTTTGGTATTGCTATTCCCACTCCTGTTCCTGAACTCTGTGTGTCATGTGACCCATCTCCTTTCTATACCTGTGTACATGCTCCAGTCTATTCTGAATTAAGAAGCAGTACTGGGGTCATGATAGTGGGGGTGAGGAAGCCTCAAGGAACCAGAGGAATATTGTGTGTTTCATCAATGCTTTACTGCACCCTGGTTGACTCATCCCTTCCCTGTGGACTCTCTGTGGGGGGCATTGTTCCATAGTCTACAGATGGGCTTTGGGTCTCTGTTCTGCCTACCCTTGTTCTCAACATGTTTTTGTTTGTTTGTTTGTTTGTTATGTGTCTTCTGATGCTTATTACCCGCTTCCGATGACTCCTCGTGATCACAGGAGTGATGTGCTTCTTCCATGTGGGTTTGTTGCTTCTCTACTGAATGGCCACTTATTTAACTTCAAGGCTTTAAGACCCCAGATGCTATATCTTTTAATAGCCGGGCACCATCTGCCTTCTTCACCACATTTGCTTATGCACCCATTTTGTCTGCAGCAATTGTGTCAGGAGGGTGAGCATCACAGAATATCAATTTGTTAGAACAAAATTTTCTTGTATTGAGGGAGGGTATGAGTAGAGGCCCGAAGTCCATCCACTACCACAGTGTATTGCCTTATAAATATATGTACATAGGCCAATACCTCTATTTTTGTGGATTAATGTATTTAATCTGCCTTTGACTCCATTTTGTAACCTCCTTGTTAATTTATGGTAGAGAGTCTTATCGATCATCCCCTAGGGCAGTGGTTCTCAGCCTTCCTAATGCTGCAACCCTTTAATACAGTTCCTCAGGTTGTGGTGACCCCCCTCAACCATAAAATTATTTTCGATGCTACTTCATAATTGTAATTTTTCTACTGTTATGAATCAGGTGACCCCTGTGAAAGGGTTGTTCGGCCACCAAAGGGGTTGCGAACCACAGGTTGAGAACCGCTGCCCTAGAGGCATATTGATCTTCCATTAATATTGTCTTTGATTAGCCAGTGGTATTAATTTTTTAAAGCCCTGTTGAAAGAGGGATATTGAGTCAATGTAGGCTAACTTCGTATTGAAGTACCTGAATTATTCATTTTTACAGAATCAATCTTTTCATGGCTGGACGCAGTTTACACAAGCAATATGTGTAAATTGTCAGGGAAAACTTAGAATAATATTCACTGAGAATGTAAGCCATAGGTTTGCTGGAATAATATATACCTAATACGGCATATAGGTCATTGATGTAAAAGACCATGTCTGTCTTCCTACCAACCCTTCAGCCATCTTGGTACAGCAGTCTCCTGCTTGCTCAGACACCGTGAATTTTCCATCTTAAAGTCCTAAGGTTACAGTGTGTTTGTGTGTGTGTGTGGGGGGGGGGGGTTAAGAGTAGTTGATATTTTGCTATCAATCTCTGATTTTGCATTGCTAGTGAGTTTCTTACATTAAATGATGTAGTGTTCTGTGTTTTGCGCTGCTGTGGTGATTGGATGGAGTTTTTGTTTGTTATTTGTGGAATCATAGAAATGACTGGGTAATAGTTTCTTTTGAATAAAAATGGATCAGATTGCAACATGACATTTTAAAATAATAGCAGTGCATTATCCAAAAGGAAAGAAAGATAGTTAATGGAGTAGAACTTAGTGATAGGAATTCATTTTTAAATAAATTTCCACTATTTATATAATAGAAAGATATCACTATATAGACAATTGGGTATATTCTGGTGGCTTATCTTTTAAATTGAACTGAGGACGTGTTTGGAAGTTTTGTGTTTTCGTTTTAGTTTAGGTTTGCTCTTTTTTTCCTTTTTGGGTGTAATTTTTAACAAAGCTACTTGATGGGACCACTCCTGCCGGCTGACGTTGAGGACAGAGTCCAGTGACAGATGGCCCGACTTCAAAGAAGTCGGACTGTAGGAATTGGTTGCCGGAATCCGCTCACAAATTGTTTTGTTGTTGCCGCTATGTTATTCTGGTGTATGTTTATGTTTTATCCCGGACCATGTAAAAACGAAACCATTATTGCCACTATGAGCAATAATGAGACCACGATGAATAATTCAGGGGAAATCACAGTACCCATTAAGAGAAGGGATGCAAATGATAGAATGACTGAGTTAATTATCAAAGCCATACAAGGGAATGAGGATTTTGGTATATTTATGGAAAAATGCAAAAGTTAGAATTGGAACAACCCCAACTGACTACAGTGACTCCCAAGAAGTTCCCTATGACTGCCTTTCTGGGAAAGAGTGCCAAAGATAAAAAACAACTCTTAATTCACTCAATAAAACCCCTTAATAAATTTGCTTATAGTAAAGGGGACAGTAATGAAAAAACCCCTAAGACTACTCTCCCTCCTTTGAATTACACTGGCATTTATGACGACAATGGAGAACATATTATTGAGGTAAATGGGAAGCATGTTAAATTTTTAACCTTATCTTTATGGAAAAGAATAAAAAGGGTTGGCCCAGTTAGGTGCGTTAGATCTATTGAAGACAAAATAAGGTGTACAAAAATGTTATTACAGAGTGGATTGTGTAGATGGTGCATAATGGAAACAGAACAGTGGAAGCCCGATTGAAAAGGCAGATAAAAGAAATGGAACAAAGGCTTAAAGAACGTAAAATTGATGAAGCATAGAAAGAATATTTAGCTAACTTAGACCTTTGTAGACTGAACTTTGTATTTTAAGTTCATGCCAATTTTCTCCTATCTACTTCCTTGAACTTGAACACTGTTTGGGACCATTACCACAGACTTATTTCAAGAACCATTCATGTCTACGGTTAATCACAATGTATGTTGTCAAGATTGAAAACTTAAATGAACCAGTCACCCAGAAAGAACGTTCCGAGAAGATTTAAACAAAACCTCCTGGAAAACTCTATGCTTTGCACCTTTTATTATTAGAATTTTTTTCTTTCCGTTTTGATTGTATGGTTGTCAGAAAATATTGTTTAAATAGAACCTTAAAATTGTAATAAAGCAGCATATTGCTCCTGACTCTGCTCATCCCTCTTGCATTGACGCCTTACCCACCGAACAGGGGACCCCTCACCCTGCCGCGGCTGGACTGCGGCAGCTACTAAGGTCTAACTTAGCTTCTTGTCCAAAAATAGCAAACCGTACTTAAGACATTTTTCTTTTAGTCTCTCATCTCTAATGTTGTCAGGAGTGGGGGGGCAGGAGGGAAGACCGTATATTTCATATACACTTGAATTCCAAATGTGTCTCATCTTTCAGGCTTTGAGAAAGGTTGATAATTTGCAGCAGTGGAAAAACATTTCACTTGTATAAAGGAAAACAAAACAATGCAACCAAATATATTGATTGTGAAGATCATAGTAAAATTGTCACTGGTGCCTTAGTGGTTATATATTGGGCTGCTAATCTCAAGATCAGCAGTTCAAAAACACCAGCTGCTCTGCAGGAGAAAGACAGTGGTGGGGGTTGGGTGGAGGGTGGGGTGGGTGAATAAAAGGGGGTGGAGGGAATGGGAAGGTTTGTATTCCAGTAAAAAATTATACTCTCAGAAACTCATAGGGGCAGTTCCACCCTGTCCTGTAGAGTCACAATAAGTCAGTTTTGACTTGATGGCAGTGGATTTATGCATTACTTCTGGTAATTTTTTTGTATGAGTCCCCAATAAAATGATTTATTACTAAAAATAACCTTCTGGTAATTTTTAATGCTAATCAAATGGTTCAAAGTTCTGTGTGAAGTAATACCCCAATATTTTGAAGTCTTCAGTTAATTTAAGATTGAAAAATGATAGGTAGTGATTTATTCAAATTGACTTTGAATAAGGATAGTATACTGGGTTATATTATTTGAGACTGCAAATCATTCAAAAAATAGAAGTGGATAGATTACTTCTTCCCAAATAGAGAGTTGAAATGAATTCCAGGCAAGAGCCGGGATGGTGAGGAGATTTGGGTCTCTGTTTATGAAGAAAGATTACATCCTACTAGCCACCACAGATCAGTAAGGTGCTTAGGTTGGATTTTTTCTGGGACTTTATTGAAAAAATATACCTGAAGGGACTTCTTTTCTTCCAAGTTCAGAATATGAACTGTCAGCTGTTTTCCTGAACATTTCTGGTGAGTCATAACAGTTATTCACATTTTCAACCAACCAAGTCAGTTCGCGCTTTCCAAGTAGATGCTCGTCTGATTGACAAGTTGTTTCATCAATATTCATTCATTCAACTATTTAGCACAAAATACAAGAGCACCCGTGTTCACCATTACTTTATATCCCAAGCTTTTTTCTTTAAAGTATCAATAGAAGATTTAGAGAGAGGTTTTTGAAAAACATTGAGACACATTGAGTAATTTTCTTCAGAATAGGGATGTTTGTTTCTCTACGATGCAGAAACCCTCAAAGGTAGCTTTCCTAAATATCAACCCACAGTTACAGGAAGCCAGATATGGTAAACCTCTTTCTGGGTGGCTCCCCGCCTGCTGGAGACAATGCAGACCTGAAGAACAAGCAGGTAGGAGGAGACAGCACAGCGGGTTTATTGAGCAGCAAAGGTAGGATGCCCTGGGGACAGACTCCCAGAGGGTCCACCCCATCAAAGGGCGAAAGTAGGGAGAAGCAGCCCAGAGATGGCAGGCCTTTTTTATATGTCTGGCAGCGGCCATTGAGTTGGGGCTGTTTATTTATTTTTTATTTTTTAAGGAGGTTGTCCCGAGTTGGCTGAGACTCAAGTGGTGGTCCCTGATCGACTGGAACCCAACTACATCCTCACTTGGCCAGGTCCTTGGTGGTCAGATTTGGTTTCTGGTGTGCGGTGACTGATCAGTTAGACTGGTCAGGCGGCTTTTCCTGTCCTGGTCAGTTACAATCAAAGAATCTTTTGTGTGGACAAGGAAATTGGTGTTTTACAAATCCAGTTATTTGGGTTTTATAAACATAGTTGTGCATTGAAATCATGGCGATGCATTACAGTTTGATCCGATGTAAAAGAGGATCTAAATTCTTCTAATCCCCAGTCTCTGAACAATAATCAATAGCTACATTTCCAGTCAGCAAGAGATGGCGTTTGTTAATGTTTCGGTTAGTACTACATTATCCAGTATCATAGTTAGGAATGGGTCTTCCTGGAGTGGGTATCCACGTTATTTTTAGTTTGCATTATTAAATTCTAGCAATGGGTTTCCACAGTAAAGTTTAAGCAATGGAAAATCTTTGCTTAGTGGCTTGCAACTTAAGGCTTGTATTATTTATCTGGAATGTTTCTATATTTTATCAGTGATGCGCTGCACTGCCCTCACGGTGACTGCCATGGTTCTATATAAATGCCCGCCATCCGTTCTTCTAATGTTGCATGTTTTCAGCGGTTTGGAAGTTTTGTATATTTATTCTATTAACACAGAGTGTCACAAAATAAGATGTTTGTTACCAGGAGGGTGGTGGTGGGACAAAAAATACTCCAAAACCCAACGGATTCAAGACTGAGTGCTCACTTATCTATGTCAAGAAATTTGTCCAGCTACCTGGACAATAGAATGAAAGATATCCATATTTGTGCCCATTCCAAAGAAAGGTGACCTAAGAAGAGTGCAGGACTTACTCAAACATATTAATATCACATACCAGTAAAATTGTGCGAAAGATAATTAAAAAATGGTGTAGCAGTACATCGACGAGATCTTCCAGAAATTCAAGCTGGATCCAGAAGAGGACATGGCATGAAGGAAAGCGTGGCTGACATCAGATGGATCTTGGCTGAAAGCAGAGAATATCGATCAGAAAGATGTTTACGCATGTTTTATTGATTATGGACAGCTATTCAACAAACAGCGCAACACTGAGAAGAATGGGCACTCCAGACCCTTGGCTGTGCTCCTGTGGAACCTGTACACGGACCAAAGAGCAATCATTCAAACAGCGCTCAGCAGAGGGTACTCAGAGAGGGGGCTGAGAAAAGCAAACGGAACTGGAGGTGGGAGAGAGGCCCGGTAAAAGGCGGGGGACAGCTCCCCGCCAAAGCACTCGTGGGAAAGCCGGACTGCCTTGCCGGGCCCGGGGCGGGGCCTGGGCGACGTGTCGGACCCGCACTGACAAGGGGCGGGGCCTGCGCCGGCCGTC
>NW_022103921.1:7127717-7142912 GCF_000313985.2 Echinops telfairi
CCCGGCCGGGGAGCGTGGACAGCCCCCGCGCTGGGGTATTGTTTCCAGCTCGCCCGGGAACGGACGAATTCTGGTCCCTGATCTGCTCGCGCTCACACCCCATCCACACCTCGTCCAGTGAGATTTGGGGAAGAGCGTTTGGGAGCAGCTTCGGGGGAGGAAAAAAAAGTGAAAGTTTTTTAAAAAGTACTTTTTGTGGTCGTTCTAGACTCTAGAAGGGCCTCCGCAGACATGCCCTGGCGGTCTCTAAACTCCGCTGACTTGCTGTGTAAATACTTTAGAAAATTGAGGGGCTAACGGTCTCTGGGCGCTGTGTCGGGGCCCCAGGAACGATCACCAGGGCTTTCCTCGGTCCGCATTGAGTCATCCCAAGTACAAAGCCTTCTGTTCTTTGCACCGTCTAATTGCTTGGCTTTATTGGACTTTCTAATACTCACAATAATGGCTTAAGGTAATAAAACAGCATCGACTTTTTACCCTTCAGTCAATATTCATTTATTTTTATTGATTGTCTTGCAGGTGTGTGTTTTAACTCTAATTAGGTGTATCTTTTTTAAAGGTGGTTATTTAACTCCTGTCAGAATTTCTGCTGACCATTTTCTTCCTGTTTTTAACTGTTGTATCTTCATAATAACTTTGAAGACTGTGGTAATAATATAATTAAAAGAACATTTTGTATTTTAATAAATTGTCCAGTGTTCGTAATGAAATTAATAATTTATTGTCTCCTGTATTATTTGCCAAGTAATTTTTAATATATTTTTATTTGCTAAGTTATTTAAACTATTTTATGATGGCTAATTTTGTTGGGAGACCAAAATGAGATACTCATAATCAGAAGGTTGATATGCATTTAAAATGTGTTTTATTCATAAGAAATTAAAACATTGTTAAATGTTGTAAAGTTATAGGACAAAATGGATAACTTTTGTATGAGCTTAAATTTGAATAGTGGACCTAAAATCTAAAGTTAAACAGTGTCAGTGCATTGCAGTTTTGAATCTAGTTACAGGTTTCCAGCAGTATTTGAAAGTATGTTCCTATGCAACCTTTCACAAGCCCTAAAGGTGTAAAGCAAAGAAGCAGCCATCATTATTGTATGGGAAACAATTTTTAGTGTTCTCTCACTCACTGCCATCTAGTTGATTCTGACTTAGAGTGTCCGTTCAGTGCAGAGTAGAACTGCACCTGTGGTTTCCGAGGCTGTGAATCTTTCCGAGAGTAGAAAAGTGGCTAGTGGTGTCTAAATGCTGACCTTGTGGGTAGCAGCCCAATGCATAATCCACTATGCCACCAAGGGCCCCCGGAATACCTTAGGAACTATGTTGTTAACAAACTAACAAAATAAATTGAGATAAAGATAGATACTCATAGACATAGGTTAAAGCTATGACGACTTGGTGCTGAAACGTTGAGTGTAATTCTTGGGGAAGGAGCCTATCAACACCACTCTGGCTAATGCACCGAGCCTCTTAGGCTAGCTGGAAAACAAATGCAGAAATCCTCTTCAAACTTTTGGAATAGCAAAAACAGGTGGGTCTTTTGGAAAAGTTCAGAGACTTAAGGCAGATTGTGGAAAAGCAGAGGATGCCTGTATTTGCGTGGTATACTCAGGTTAGGATCTAGATAGCACTGTAACTTCCACAATCATCATTTTGAGCAATCTGGAATTTCAATATTCTGTCTTTCAAGATAGAAAACAAGATATCACAATGTAAAATTATAATGTGTTTTTTGTTTAAATACTCTTATTGAGATGTATCTTTAAAAGAACACTTGAAAGTCTTTTGACACAAACACTCTTGTTTTATTAGTTTTGGTTTTCATTTTTATATTTATTTTTACCTTAGTGCCTATTTTTGAAGTTTGTTTGTTTGTTTGTTTGTTTTTCCTCTTTGTTTATTTAGCTTCCTGGGAGTTGCTTATTATCTTCCTTGAAGAAACATGAAGCCCCACTATGTTGCTGTGCTTACTCCAGCCATCCTGATGTTCCTCATGTGGACCCCTGTGTCGCTGAGTTGCAACAAAGCACTCTGTGCTAGTGATGTGAGCAAATGCCTCCTTCAGGTAGGATGAAGAGGACCTCTTTCAAACAAGCTGAAATGCAGGGAGGACAGGTAGACTTCAGGCCTGAGTCTTCACCAGGGCTGGATGTACCAGGACACCCTCATTTTGGATGTTCACCCTCTCCGTTCTCTTGCATATAAGTAAGGTCAGATTCAAGATGCTCAGTATCCTGAATCAATAAACATGCTATTACAAGCCAGTGAGCCCTCAGTTCTAATAAAAAGATTCCCTTCAGTAATATAGATTATATAACGAAACAGCTCAATTATATGTAGAAAAATTAGCTAGTCATGTAAGAGACAAATTGTACCCTAGGTGGATCCTATTGCTATCTTAACAAAGGACCCAAGACTTAGTCACAATGCAACAGTGTTAGTTTCTGAGGGAAGGAGTGCAGGAGCATTTTAGCTGGATGGTTCTAACTACCAGGAGGTTACAGTCAAATTGTTGGTTGGGACTAGGGAATCTGCCTTTAAATTTTTAACAACTATCTCCCTTTTTATCATCAAGATAAACATGTTAGTGTAGCTACAACTTTCAATTTTCTAAGGAGGAAACAGGGTAAGTCATTTGATTCAGATTATGCAGCTAGTAAGTGGCTGTGGAACTTGGTTTGGGTTTGACTCCAAACCCATAGCCTTTCTCCTGTGTGTACTGATTATGTTCCCCTCTGTAAAGATGTGTCCGTTAGTGGCAGACGTCGTGCCTTGCATGGCTGTTCTCTCTTTCCTCCGTGTGTAGACCGTCAGCACCCTTTTAGTCTGTGTGTCTTTCTCTGCAAGGAGCTCTGCTGTGAGCTAAGACATTCAGGAGCCACACATACTAGACTTCTTTGTCGTGTCTGAGTTAGCTGACTCTTGACTGTAATCCTGATCTGAGAGCATTTGTGGGTATGTATGCACTAGAAGTGGTCACTGTTTCCATGGACCAGAGGCATTTTTTTAACAGTTTTATTGGCACTTCATCCACACATCACACAATTCAATAGTTTAATCATATCAAGAAGACGTGCAATCATCACCACAATTTTAGAACATTTTCTTTTTTTTCATGGTTAAATCGCTTTTAAAATGAGTCACCATCAGTTTTAGTTCTACCTCCCCCTCCCACATACATTGTTTGCTCCCTCAATCCCCTCACCCTCCCTATCTCCCACCCTCCAATCCTACCTACCCTATAAATTCTTGCATCCGCATCCGTTAATATCTCTATGCATCTACTCCTTCTATGCTTCATGAACTGGAAAACCCAACAGAAACAGTAAAAACAGAAACAAAATAAAATGGTAAGGATAAAATAAGAATAATAATACAAAGATAAAAATACAGATAATGAGTAATAAAGACCACTATCAGTATTTTAAAAGCCAGGGAAGAGATTTTTGTCATGGAACAAGCAAGAAGTATTTGCACCTAGAACATTTTCACGTTGGGTCAAGAGGGAGATCCACTAAGTATCAAGTTCGATCCAGTGTAATCATGATTACAATGATCTCTATCTTGTAGTAAAGCTGTTCTAGACCCTTGCCTGTGGCTACAGAGGATCTGTCAGAGGCTTAATCTGACTAGATACTCTGCAGATGGGTTTGGACTCCTACAATTTGGGTGTGTGCAATTTAAGCTCTGATACCTTTCCCTTTGTCGTATTTGAATTTTGTTATTGTCGTCTTTGCATCACACAAGCTGGTGCTTCTTCCATGCTGACTTAGTGGATTCCTCATATTTAAGATCCCAGACACTATTCTGATTGACACTCGGTCATCTGCTTTCTTCCCCATACTTTGCTGTAGCACCCTTACCTTCATTGGTCATTTCATGAAGGTGAGTATTGGGCAGGGCCATGTTATAGAACTAACTGTTCTTGGATTACTGCTAGAGTTCAGTGGGGGCCCAGAATCCATCTGCTTGTCTGTGGGATATGCACGACTCAAGTTTACTTTGGCATGTGTATTATGGCAAATTCAAAACCCCGTAAGACCAACAAGGGCAACAAACCAACTAGCAGATAGCAAAAGACAGACAAAAACAGGCCACCTAAAGGCAGGAAAACGAACAGCCATAGAAACAGAAAAGTAAAACACTGTCCATCATCCCCCAGGGATATGAGACGATTGCAGTTGTAACATCATCAGTTTTTCCAATGACACATCATGGTGGACACTAGGTGTGAGGAGTCTGTGCAAGTACAGTTCCACCGTGAGCTGCAACCCATGAGTTGTTGCTCCACACAGTTCCATCTTCCATTCCATTGAGCTCTGTGTACCCCAAGTGTGGGGATTGGTGCCAGGAGGAAACTTCCAGGGTCAGTGCTTCAAGTTCAGATCCCTGCCCAACAGATCAAGACCTGTCATGTTGCTGCGTGGAGCAGGGGCATCAAGGTACTAAATATATGGTGATTCTGGGTCCCTTTCCATTGGACACTCCGCCAAACCGGGGGTTCCCCCCAAGGCCCAATGGTTCCCACTTCCGCAGATCCAGGGCAGCCACTCGCTGCTGACCAGAGACAGTTTTCTCACTTCTGACCTTTTAGCCTTCTAGTTAACAGCTAAAAATCTAGGAAGCCCGATCTCTATGTAAGTTTCCACTATCTCAAACTCTGCTTATCTTTACCTTGCATTTCAATTCAAAACATTTAACTAGAGAAGTTTATTGGTTTGTTTTTTTTAAACATCTCTACTATGGAGATTTTAAAGCACAAATGGGAGAAAGAATAATACAGTGGCATCAACATTACAATAGTCATCTCATAGCTACTCTTGCTTCATCTATGTTCCCTTACACTGTCCTCTAAATGTATTTCATTTTAGGCAAATTCCTGATGCTATTTTATCTATATTCTAATATGTATCTCTAAAAGATAAACCAAGACAAACCCACTGCCATCCAAATTTATGTCTACTCACAGCAACCGTACAGAACCACATAGGGCTGCTGCTTTGAGGATTAAATCATTACAAGAAGAAACAATAATAGCCCATAGCTTCATTTTTCTCCTGTGGAGCTGCTGGTGGGTTTGAATGGGCAACCTTGCAGCCCAAAGCTTAATCCCGCATGTCATCTTTCTCAATCCCCTATGGTGCCTTTCTAAAAGATAACATTTAAAGCAGTACTAGATCAATATCACAATCGAAAAACGAACAGTAATTCTTTAGCATCGTGTTATTATATGCCTGGAAATTTGATAGGGCACTTCTCCGCAGGTTGGCGCTGGCTAAAAAGTTGTGGCTCGCACATGAAGTGCAGCTCTGTGTGATGAAGGGAGTCCTTGCCACCCCTAGGTCTTGTAGTGCAGCTTCATTATTCATCCTGAGGAAGTCTCATATACTCATATATCTGTGTTCGGGTGGCAATTCATTTTAACCCCCAGTAATTTTTTTTATTCTTTTAGTTCTAATTAAATTTCATTAGCTCACATAATTAAAAATGAAAACAACTTGCTTTGTAGGGGTATATTTCAAATAATTCTTTTGATTAATATATATTAATACCTTTAATTCTTTTTATTAATATTGAACATTTTCAAAGTGGCTTGGGGGTTCTATTTGTATTTCATTATAATGTTTACAAAAGAATTTTAAAAGGAGATTATTATGTAAATATAAAAACTGTGAGATCAAATGAAGCTTTACCTGTTATCTCAACATGGTGATTCTAGAAGCTAGGTTTTACTGTTTGTCACTAACTTACTGAAGCTAACATTTCTGACATCCTGTTCCTTCAGAGACAGAACTGTCAGACCTTTTCCTGGAGTGATGGAGACAACGTTTCTGATCTATAGTGGCAGAGAATCTGGGGTTAAAAATATCCAGGGCTAGAGAAACGAGGTGAACTGTGATTACTCGCACCATTGGAATCATTTTAGGGACTCCAGAACCCTGAACTTTCGTTTCTCTGTGCTCTTACTATTTAGGGTTATGTAACAAGCCACCCCAAGCCATTTATTTTGCTCACAAATATGCATTCTAAGGAGGGAACCACTTAAATTTACTGCCCACAGCATTTGCTAGGGTGGCATGAAGCCTGGTGTTACTTGAAGCGTCTTTCTGCTGTAATAGATGAGTACATAGCTTACCTAGCATTCGAACTTTCTGCAATGGATGGAAATGGTGTATATGTGCCCTGATAATGTAAGGCAGACACAATACACTTTTCTTGAGTTAGCAGCTTAATGCTTAACCATTGCTCCTCAAATGTGTGGCACTGTTAAATTGTTCATTTAAAGTTAAGAATGATGCAGGAAAAGCCTAATTGAGAGATCGTGTATGTGGCTCATGGATTGGAAGGTGTCACTGGAGGCCTAGGGAAAACCTTGGTATTGATATGTGTTCTCTGCCCTGAGGCTAAATGTTTTCTTAAATAGTATGTTTTGATTAACTAGTTTTATTGGGAATGGATGGATGTTAGGTGGATTCCTGTTTTTGTTTGTTTGTTTGTTTGAGTGTGGACCTGGTTGGGTATTGTGTGTTATGTGTAATAGGTTATGTGTTGGGCTGATAACCACAGGGTCAGTAGTTTGAACCCAACATCTGGTCTTTGGGAGAAAGCTGAGGCTTTCTGCTTTTGTGGAGATTTCCAGCCTCAGAAATCCCCAAATCTCCTGGGTCAGAATGGACACAGGGGCAGTGAGTAGAGTTTTAGCCCCGGTGAGTTAGAATTGACTCAAGTCAATGAGCTTGGTTCTGGTTGACTTTGACCGAAACTTGAACATTACAACCCTCTTTTCAGCCCTGTTTTAGTCCACTGAAGAGCAGATTGACAGTTGGAATTTAACTAGAGCTCTTGGGCTTCTCAAGGACTTAAAAGAATTCTTATAGTTAGATTAAATATTATGAATACATGGTTTTCTGGGGGTAATGTCCATAACTTTTTATAGGGGTTTGGGTTAAGAATTGCTAGGGTTTTGCTTTCCATTTCAAATACTAAGTTATCATCAAAATTCCAGTTTCACATTCAGGGATGTGCAAGGCACATTGACATTTTCTATGAAGATAATATTTCTTTGACTTAAGGAACTTTTAAAAGAAGAAACAGGACAAAAATAAGTGCTTTAAGAAAGGTGAGAGTGAAACTACAGGAGTTTGAAGAAAGATATTACCTCCTTCTTAAGAAGAGGTTTAGTTTATCTTCTTGCTGTTTTGGTTTGAACAACATCTGGGGTATTTTAAGGATAATTACAACATTTGTTTATGTTGCCAGTGATGCTCTCTGCACTCATGAAATAAACTAAATATGAAAAGTTTCCCAGGAAGCTCATAATTATGTAAACATTTTTTTTCATCCGCACCATTGCAAGGCAGTGCAGTCGTTGCTGCCACTCCTACAAGCTGCTATGTGAAAGGGTGGTCCCTATATAAATATTTATTCTGTGCTTCCAACAGGAAAGAAGTCTAACTTTAAACAGGAAGAAAATAAAATTGTCATTTTGGTCTACTCCCTTGCTCATGTAATGAGTGGTTTAGCTATGCTGTTTTAGGGGAAAGAGTAGTAATGTAGGATTTTGCTTTTAACAACTCTATTAGTTTCTTCAGCTTGTAGAAAAATATGGATCAATATCATGCTTCTCCAGATATCTCAAGGCCCATTTTTTTAAAACCATTTTTTAAATCATTACATTTGTTGCCATCATCATTCTCAAAACATTTGCCTTCTACTTGAGCCCTTAATATCGGCTGCTCATTTTTCCTTCTCTCCCCCCTCTTCCCTCCCTCATGAACCCTTCATAATTCATAAATTATTATTATTTGGTCATATGTTACACTGACGTCTTCCCCCCACCCCACCCCATCCTCTTCTCTGCTGCCCATCCCCCAGGGAGGAGGCTATACGTAGATTCTTGTAATCGGTTCCCCCTTTCCACTCCACATTCCCTCCATCCTCTAGGCATTGCCACTCACACCACTGGTCCTGAAGGGATCATCTGCCCTGGATTCCCTGTGTTTCCAGTTGCTATCTGTACCAATGTACATCCTCTGGTCTAGCCAGATTTTGTAAGGTAGAATTGGGGTCATAATAGTCGGGGGGGTGGGAGCAATCATTTAAGAATTGAGGAAAGTTATACGTTTCATCATTGCTACCCTGCACCCTGACTGGCTCATCTCCTTCCCACAACCCTTCAGTAAGGGTCAAGGCCCATTTTGTATTCAGAACTTAAGAAAATATTTATTGACTTTAGTACTTTGGACTAATATTTACAGTCTGTCATTTTTAGGATGATGCCATATTATTAGAAAGTATTCAAACTTATATTCTCAAATCAGTGATTCATCATTCTGTCACTTGACTGGTTATCTGAATATTTGCTTAGCACTTTTACATGCTAATTCGGCATTCTGCTTTTTTTATTTTAAAAATTAAGTTACCTATTAAATTATTTTAGATTTTCTGAAAGAAGTTGAAATTCTAACTAATTTCTTATAATTCACAATTTTAGAGTTTGTTTTGTTTTACATTAGAGCGTTTTTAATTGCTTTTAACTAAAAATTAACTTTTTTCATTTGTCAATATAAATGAAATTCCACATTAGTCTCCACTATAATTACCTTGACTTATTACTATACTGGTGGTTATTTGTTTACATGTAAATTTCTTTTGTCATCTCTCTTTGTGAACACTAATTTCCTTTATGAGAAGTCTTCAAAAAGTTCATGGAAAAATGGAATAGAATATCATGGAGTTTTTCCATGAGCTTTTGACCTCCATAATGTTTTTGCCTTCACATCCAACTTTCCTGCTCTTAAAAGTTGTGACTAAACTATTTTTGTCTTGCTTATGTCCCTCAATACTCTATGAATATGAAAAATTTAATGTCTAAAAGTAAAGAGTTAGTCCAGCTGTAATTTAAAGAAAGAAGTCATTGTTTACCTCCAAATTGCTGATCTGGCTTTGATAGTTGCAAAAATTAACAAATGGAGATTAAAAGTTATTTTCACTGTCTGTTTTATTACATTAAACAGAGATAGGGATTTCATTGGTACACTTGGGAAATTTTCAAACGCACATAAAGTATAGAGAATAGAATAATATACACTATGTACTTATCACTTGAGGTTGTTGGGGAGCTTCGCTCAGCTTTAATAATTTATGGCCAGTTTCATTCTATACTTTTCCTCAGTCTCAGCAGGATTATTTCAAAGAAATTCATTGGGGAGGCGTTTGAAATTGGAATAACTGCATTGACCTTTGTTACTAGCTTTACCTAAGAAGTGTCATTTAATGTATTTGTATATTGATCTATTTAGTTACAATTATAAATTTTGTTTTCAATACTGTTTCATATAAGTTTATATTATTTTCAAGGCAAAAGTTTACCCAACAGGTAAAATTTATAAAGGATCTGATAGTGAGGTTGGATTGATATTTTTATTCCAAATTGGAAGGCTTATTGGATGCCCTCCTTAAAGTGTGTTAATATATCAAATTCTATTTGTGTAACATAATGTAGTTATGTTTATTCTCTGCAATAAAGGTAATTGTTTGGTGCTGTTTTATTCACTTGTACTTAATCATTTGACCTAAGTAAATGTTGTAAGCAACATAGGTACACTCTAAGCTTTGATTTTCATTGCTTACATAGTATACATTTACGTAATTAGATTTGTTCATCTTTTATTGTGTTTCTTAAATCAAGATATAACCACTTAGAGTTTACTTAATTGAATATTTAAGAAATTCAGTTTGCATTTTAAATGTCTTATGTTTTATTGTACCAACTTGAATTAAACTTTTTAAATCATTCAAATACGTTAGCATTCATTTACAATTATAAATATATTTCCTACTCAAGGAGAATATGGAAAATAAAGAGGCAGAAAATGGAAATTAATCATTCATAGTTCAGTTTTCCAACACAGACTACTCATAACATTTTGATATAGTCCCTTCTAGTTTTTTAATGCTACGGTTAAGTAATTTTTGACAATTTCGCTGTTTTTGTATTCTACATTTTCCTCTACCATTGTTTTATGTTTCTTTATAGAAATGTATTTGTGTCAGTTTATAGAAATTCTGTTTAGCTAAAAAGATAAACAGATGTATTTTCAAAGTTAGATCTATCTGCTATGTTGCTTTCTCTAACAATAGTTAGCATTTATATAATGCTTTTTATTTTTCAATTTTTGTTTTTTATTGTATAGACCAACCATAGTGTCCGATACCAACTCTTTAAGAAAAAATAAGGTATTTCTTCATCTCCCAAAGCAATTTTTAAAAATTGTTTATTAAAGGTTTATTAAGGGTTAATTCATGTACAATACAATTTACCCTTTTCATCGCAAGTATAGTTATAGACTTTTTGATATATCGTCATGTCACCACTACCACAGTCAAGATAGCATTTCATGACCCTAAAAGATTCCCTCATACTTCTTTGAGGTCAAACTCAGCCACATCCACAGCTCCAGGTATATAATGATTTGGGTTTTTGTTTAAGAACTGTTTTTAATTTATCGGAATAGTTTTGTAACTATATATTCTGTAACATTTTCTTTTTCAACATTTGTATTTTTTCAAATGAATTTTTAGCTATTCTTGCTCTGCTTGTTTGGCAGTGTTTCGTGAATTAAAAAAGAAATAAAAGTAAATTCAAACAGCAAATGGAGAAATCATTAGCTTGTGTATTAATAACTCTGGAGAATGATTTTATAAGTTTTGAATACTTCTTGAAAATAAATGCATTTGAATCTGTTAGCTTTTGCTGTTAAAAAAGTCACCTGAAAAATTAAAACCGTAATTGTTTATTTAGTCATGATCTTGGGGGTAGCTGGCAATTCTGATCAGGTCCAGCTTGACTAACTATAATAATCAGCTACCTGAGCTAGGGTGACCCCAGGCCATTAGCATGCTGGGTGTTCTAGGAGTCAGCCTTAAGCTGAAATGACAGGTTTCTTCTGTTCACATCATGCAGGCCTCTGTGAGCAGAACCTCTTTGCAGTGTAAGGGGAAGGTTCCAAGAGCAAGAATACAGCTCTACCATGAAGATCTTGTCTCCGTATGTCACACTTGCTGTTGGCCCAAGTAAATCTTAGGGTCAAAGGCAGATGGAAGTTATTATGTAAACAGTTTACTCAAGTGTCTATTCAAGTTGTCATGTATCTTACTGATTTTTATCCAGTGGTACCTATGTCCTATTTTAAATAAAATCTTCACAAATATTATCTATATACTTTCATAATTAAACTGATTTTCATAAAGAAAAGGGAAAAAATCTCACCACAGACCTGCCCGTTTTGGTTAGAGTGCCTGTTAATGTCCTTGAGATTTAACCTTTCTTTCTTAATAATTTTTTGGGGGGGCTCATACAGCTCTTATCACAGTCCATCCATCCATCGTGTCAAGTACATTTGTACATTTGTTGCCATCATCATTCTCAAAACATTTTCTTTCTACTTGAACCCTTGGTATCAGCTCCTCAGTTTTTCCCCCTCCCTCCCTCCCTCCCTCCCTCACAAACCCTTGATAATTGGTAACTTGGTAATCATATAAATTGTACTTTCATGTCAGAAAAAAATAGAAATGTTCTACTAAGTGGAAACTAAGATTTATACACGTGGGTAAACCTTTATTGACCAGCATAATTATGAGGGTTCTCAAAAAGGTTTTGGGGGGAAAAACATCCGTTTTAACATTAACTTTTTGAAACGCTCTTGTGTTACAGAGAATTTAGTAATTGTTTTAAAAAGTTATGAAAAAGTTTCCAGGAGCCCAAGCGGAAAGCGAATGTTTTGAGAATGATGAGGGCAACGAATATATAAGTGTGCCTTACACAATTGATGTATGTGTGGATTGTGATAAGAGTTGTATGAACTCCAATAAGATGATTTTTTTAAAAAAGTTATGAAAAAGTAAATCTGGCAGGAGGGAAGTTTTGGGGTAAGAGCCTACGTGTATTGAACTACTTTTCCAGTCAGCAGAAGCTTTTTCATTAAGAGCTATTATGATAAAAAAGGCTTCGATACAAGTTTCGATTAATAAAATAACAGCCATATTAATCTTGAAGAGGAATTTTGTAAACATGAGGTCCTATCAGTACAAGATCATTCTTGTTAACAGAAGCCTTGACAGTACTAAATAAAAACTACTGATGAAATATTTTGAAGGTTAGGTATTAAAATGTCACTTTTTCTGCTGTGTCAGAAAAGGTAGTAGTTAGCAGTAGTTAGCAATTATTCCTCCATATCAAGGGAGAGGACAGTCTTTTTTTTAAAATCATTTTATTGGGGGCTCCCAATCCATGCATGCATCCATTGTGTCAAACACATTTGTACATTCGTTGCCATCATCTCTCTCAAAACATTTTCTTTCTACTTGAGCCCTTGGGATCAACTCCTCATTTTTGCCCTCCCTCCCTCATGAACCCTTGGTAATTTATAAATTTTTTTTTTTCATGTCTTACACTGACTGATATCTCCCTTCACCCACTTTTCTGTTGTCTGTCCCCCTTGGAGGAGGTCATAGGTAGATCATTGTGATCAGTTCCCCCTATCTCCCCCTACTTTCCCTTACCCTCCTGGTATCACTACTCTCATTATTGGTCCTGAGGGGTTTATCTGTCCTGGATTCCCTGTGTTTCCAGCTCTTATTTGTACCAGTGTACATGCTCTGGTCTAGCCTGATTTGTAAGGTAGAAGTGGTGTCATGATAGTGGGTGGGAGGAAGCATTAAAGAACTGGAGGAACATATCATCGGTGCTGTACTGCACCCTGACTTGCTCTTCTCTTCCTTGTGACCCTTCTGTTAGAGGTGTCCAGTTGTCTACATATGGGGTTTGGTTCTCTACTTCGCACTCCCTTTTATTCACATTGATAATGATTTTTTCTTCTGGGTTTTTGATGTCTGATACTTGATACCTGATCCCATCGACACCTCATGATCACACAGGCTAGTGTGCTTCTGCCATGTGGGCTTTGTTGCTTCTTAGGTGGATGGCTGCTTTCTTATCTTCAAGCCTTTAAGACCCCAAATGCTGTATTTTTGACAGCAGGGCAACATCAGCTTTCTTCATCACATTCGCTTATGCACCCATTTTGTCTTCAGTGATCATGTTGGGAAAGTGAGCATCATGGAATGCCAGGTTATTGGAACAAAGTATTCTTGTGTTGAGGGAGTACTTGAGTAGAGGCCCAATGTCCGTCTGCTCCCTTAATACTTAACATATAAATAAATACATGTACTTAGATCTATTTCCCTATTGTATAAATATAAATGTATTTACATATGAACATGCCTGTATTTAGACCTCTATAAATGTCCTTTGCCTCCTAGGTCTTTCTTCTATTTCCTTTTACTTTCCTCTTGTCCCACTATCATGTTCAGCCTTTATTCGAATTCCAGTAACTGAGAGGACAGTCTTGACAGTCAACCAGAAAAGATAACAGTTTCATAGGTACTCAAAAGCTTTGCTGTGAATTATTCCCTTCTTGGGTTTCAGAAACAAAGTGACTCCACTCTATCCAAACTTTAGAAAGAAAACAAGAGCCCTTATTGTGAATGTAGAGTAAAGATCTGAATATCTTATTTTAAGTTTACTGGCTCCTTGGTAAGCCAGGCTCTTTACAAATAGTTTTGAAGTATGGAAACACAAAAGGCCAAATCTCAGTTTGTCATTATTAAGAAACTGATATTGCACAATTTCATCATCTCACTTGGAAAAGGAAGGTAGTAATATTTACATTACTGTATATTTTATAAGATTTAAGACAATTAAAAAAATGAAAATAAAAAGACAATTTATGAAACAGTTCAGTGCCTATTAGTGTTAAATAAAACCTGTTTAAGAACTTGGTGGTGCTAGCAATAAGTAATTGGAAGCATTGAGTCAATCTTTATTTTGGACTCCTGTGAACTTTGTGTTTGGTTCACTTATTCCATTCAATTGAGCAATGTCCAAATTTAGCCATAGGAAGGTCAATAAAATGCATGAATAGCACAGTCAAGAGAGAAAATTCTAAATATCAACTCATATTTTTTGTAAATAAATACAGACTTGGAAATAAGTAAAAGGAAAGATTATCACAAGGCTTAGAAAGTGGAGATCCAGAATAGGAAAGAGGACAAGATGTTGAAGAGGTCCAGAATTTAAGGAACGTGTATGGATTTTTTGGGACATCAAATTAATTAACTTTTAAATTATCTTGACATGTTTTTATAATAGGGGAATCATTTTTTTAGATTAAGATTATGTATAATCATTATTTTGTTAGAAATAGTTTAGAACTTACCAAAATGTGAGGCTAAGCTATTTTTTACTTATACTCTAATAGATATTTCTAGCCCTTTGTAATGGAAAAAAAAGTCTTTTATTTTCAAAGCATTTTATTTTGAATTTAACCTCTTAAGCAAAGCATTTATGCTTACAGAATTTTCACTTGTGTTCTCATAACTAAAGTAGCTAAAGACAAAATTGTCTTAAGTGTCCTAAAGAAAATGTTTACTTTCAGTAATTTCTCATCTTTTCATGTTGTCCTTGATTTATCGTGAGTCCCAGTTGCATAGTGGTTACATGTTGGGCTGCTAACCACAGGTCAGCAGTTGGAAACCACTAGCTGCTTTGCAGAAAAAAAGAGACTTTCTACTCCTGTAAAGAGTTAGTCTCAGAAACCCACAGGGCCAGTTCTGTCCTGTCCTATAGGGTCTGTCTCTATGAGTTTGATTTGACTTGGTAGCAGTGAGTTTGAGTTTGATTAATCACATAAGGATTACATCTTGAGGGTTGTTTTTACTTGAGTTCAAAATATTAGAAACATTCATCCTAACCATAAATCATTTTATTAGGGGCTCATACAACTCTTATCACAATCCATTCATCCATCCATTGTGTCAAACACATTTGTACATTTGTTGCCATCATCTCTCTCAAAACATTTTCTTTCTACTTGAGCCCTTGGTATCAGCTCCTCATTTTTTTTCCCTCCCTCCCCCATCTCCTTGTGCTCTGATGAACATGGCTGTGCATATATCTTTGCTGTGGCTTATTTCTCCAGGATATTTATTCCACCTAGAATAGATAGACCGTGTGTGTGTGTGTGTGTGTGTGTGTGTGTGTGTGTGTGTGTAGTTGTGTTTTGTTTTGATTTTTTAGGAAGCAACATAGTGTGTTCTTTGATCTTTTCTTGTTTTTTTTTTTTTTTTTTTA
>NW_022103921.1:7146461-7164532 GCF_000313985.2 Echinops telfairi
TTCTCATTAAGTCCCATTTGTCGATTTCCAGTTCACCCGCGTGTGTACCCATCCCTATTGCAGTGAGCCTATGGGTTCCCTGGGCCAGTGCTCTGAGGTTAAAGTCTGTAATCCACTTTGAGCTTATTCTTGTGCATGGGGTGAGGTAAACATCCTGTTTCATCTTTCTACATGTGGCTATCCACTGTTTCCAGCACCACTTGTTAAAAAGGGAATCTGCTTCCCACTTGATAGTTTTGGGGCCCTTATCAAAGATCAGTTGTCTATATGCTGATGGTTTTATTCTTTTCTTGTTTTATAATGACTCTTTGCTTTCTTCATGAATGATGTTCTTGATGACCTCCCACAGCTAGCAGGTCTTCTGTCACTAGTGTTCAATGTGTTAAGTCTCTTTTTCAGATGTTCTCAAAATTCAGGTGGCATAGGTTCAAGGTCGTATTTTGGCTCTCCTGAGTTACTTTCTCGTGGCCTGGTTTTAGCTGCTGATATTGAGCTGCTCTGTCATCTCTTCCGACAGATAGACTTAATTTGAGTTTTGTATATTTCTTCTAGAGAAGCCCATGTGTTTAGCGGCTTTTTGTGGTGTTGGGAAAAGGTATTTTTATGGACAAGTTGTTGGTTTTGCAAAATTCTATCATACAATCTCCAGCTTTGTTTCTATCACCAAGATGATATTTTCTGCGTACCGTTCCTGCCTCTTTGTTTCCAGCGTTTACACTCCAGTCACCCATAATTATGAATGCCTCTTCATTGCATATTTGATCAAATTCTGATTGAAGTCATTGGTAGAATTCTTCCATTTCTTTATCTCTAACTTGTGTGGTTGGTGAATAGATTTGAATAATAGTTGTATTGATTGGGTTTCCTTGAGGACAGATACAGTCCTATCACAGAGACCCGTGTACTTCATGATTGACTTTGCAATGCCCTTTTTGACAATGAATGTCACGCTATTCCTCCTGATTTTGTAATTCTTGGCATAGTAAATCATAGTATTTTCTGAAATTGAAAATGGCCAATAACAGACCATTTCAGCTCACTAATGCCTAGGATATCAATTTGTATACATTTAATGAATCTCATTTCACTTTTAAAACTTCCAAATTTTCTGCATTCACACTTCCCCCATTCCAAGTACTGATTATCAGCATATTTTTCAGCTGCTTTCCTTCCCTTGAGTCATGCCCCATCAGCAAATAAAGATCCTGTAGGCTCCACTCCCATAGACGTTACCCAACTCATGTCACCATGGTCGATGCCACCGAGACAGCAGCTTCTCTTCAGTCACCTTTTGAGAGCCCTTGGACCCCAGGGGCTCACCCTCCAGCAGTATCTCCACGGGTGTTCTGCTTCTCTCCTTTAGGCCTGCAGTATCTGGCAGTGTTTAAAGCTGTGCACAAGATTTTCAAGGGCTCCTTCCTTCAAATTTGGGAGCCAAGCCCTTTTCCCTTATCTGTTCTTAACCTGGAAGCTCTGCTGAAACCTGTTCAGTTTGGATGACTGCTGCTATTTGAAATACCAGTTAGATATCTTCTTGCATCGCAGCAAAACACAAGCCACTATAGTAGGACAAACTGACAGACAAGAAAAGATCAAGGTGAACTTCAGGAAAGACTCTGAAACTTGCTTTGAATTGTAGACTAACTAAAGCAAATGGATGAAATGGTGAAGTTAAAGAGCGAAATAGAAAACTTCAAAAGGCAACTTGAGACGACAAAGTAAAATATTGTGATGAAATGTGCAAAAAGCTAGAGTTAGAAAGCCAAAAAGAAAGAACGTTTTCAGCATATCTTAAACAGAGAAATCAAGAAGAAAATTCACAGCTTGTGTTGTAATATTGAAAGAATTTATGGGCAAAGTCAGCAGTTCAAAACTACTAGCCAGTCCTCGAGAGAAAGATGAGTTTACACTCCTGTAAATAGTTAGCGTCTCAGAAACACACAGGGGAGAGTTCTACTCTGCCCTACAGCGTCACTATGAGTCAGCATCAATTGCATGACAGTGAGTTTTTTGTTTTATGAGCAAAATAATGAAGCAGGAAGCATCAAAAGAAGATGGAAAGAATTCACAGTCACTGGACCAAAAATAACTAGTTGAGATTCAACCATTTTAGGTAATAGCATGTGAACAATAACCAATGGTACTGAAGGAAGTCCAAGCTGCACTGAAAGCATTAGCCAAAACCAAGTCTCCAGGAATGGATGGAATACCAGTTGAAATGTTCCAACAAGCTGATGAAGCACTGCAAGCACTCCCTTGTCTATGGCAGGAAATTTGGAAGACAGCTACTTGGCCAACTGACTGGAAGAGATCTATATTTGCATCAATTCCAAAAAAAAGATGACCCAGTAAAATGCTCAAATGACAGAATAGTATTCTTATCACATGCAAGCCAATATTTGTTGCAGCAGTATATTAGTTGCTGCCCGTTGTTCAGGCCAGATCTGGAAGAGGATGTGGGACAAGGGCTGTCATTGCTGATGTCAAATGGATTTTGGCTGAGAGCAGAGAATACCAGAAGCATGTTTACTCTTGTTTTCTTGACTATGTATATGCATTCGACTGTGTGGATCATAACAAACTATGGGTAGTCTTGAGAAGAATGGGAATCTCAGAAGAGTTTATTGTGCTCATGTGGAATGTGTACATGAATCAAGAGGCAGTTGTGAGAACAGAACAAGGAAATACTGCACGATTTAAAATCAGGAAAGGTTGTGTCAGGGTTGTATCCTTTCACCACACTTATTCAGTCTTGGGCAAATCTTCAGAAAAGCTGTGTTATATGAAGAAGAATGTGTCCTCAGGATTGGAGGAAGCGATATGCAGATTACACAACTTGCTTGCTGAATGGGAGGAGAAATTGAAGCACTTGCTGATGAAGATCAAGGTTGAAGCTTTCAATATGGATAACAACTCAATATAAGGAAGACCAAATCCTCACAACTGGACTAATAGGTAGCATCATAATGAACAGAGAAAAGGTTGAAGTTGTCAAAGATGTTGTCTTCCTTGGGTCCACAATCAATGCCTATGGAAGCAGCACTCAGGAGATTAAAAGATGTACTGCACTGGTAAATCTGATGCACAAAACCTCTTTAAGTGTTGAAAAGCAAAAGGCGTCACTTTGAGGATTCAGGTGCTCCTGAGCCACATCATCGTATTTTCATTTGCCTCAGGCATGTGGAAGTTGGACATCGAATAAAGAAAACCAAAGAAGAATCAATGCATTTAAATTATGGTGCTGGGGAAGAATACTGAAAGTACTATGAATTGCTAAAAGGACAAACTTACCAATCTGTCTTGGAAGAAGTACAGCCAGAATGCTTCTTAGAGGCCAGTGTGAAGAGACTTTGTCTTATATACTTTGGACATGTTAACAGGAAACACCAGTCGCTGGAAAAGGACGTCTTGATTGGTAAAGTAGAGGGGCAACCAAAAAGAGGAAGTCCCTTGACAAGATGGGTTGACACCATGGCTACAAAGATGGGTTCAAGCACAGGATGGTGGGGACCAGGCAAGTGTTTCCTTCTGTTGTGCTTAGGGTCTCTAAGAGTTGGAACCAACGTGGTGGCACCTACCAACAACAACAATAACCAGCAGTGTTTTAGGGTTCTAATCTCTTCACATCCTGGCCAGTATTTGTTGTTTTTTTGAACTTTGTTTTTAATTCGGGTTGGTATGGGGTTGATAATATCTCATTGTTTTGATTTGCATCTCCTAAATGGCTAATGAGTGTTAGCATTTCTTCATGTGTTTGTTGGCTGACTGCATATATATCCTTTTGGTGAAGTGTCTGTTCATGTCCTTTGCTCATTTTTAAATTGGATTATTTATCTTATTGCTGTTGGGATCCTGAAGTTATTATTTTTATTTTAGCGATTAGTCCGTTGTCCAATATGCCATTGCCAACATTTCCTTTTTATTAATTTGGTGAAATCTTTGGGTTGCCTTTTTATTAATTTGGTGAAATTTCTTTATGATTCTTAAGTGTATTAATTTTTTTGGAGTCCTCAGCCACCTAGTTCTTCTTCTGCTGGACATAGTATATTTAAGTCATGTAGTAGGACCCCTGATTTTGTCCTTGTTTTTATTTTTGATGGACATTGTAGTTCTAGGTTTTACATTTTGTCTTTGATCTGTCATGAGTGTGTTTTGTATACAGTAAGAAACATATGGGTCCTTTTTCAGTTTTCTGCAAATGGATATCCAGTATTATGAGCTCCTTTTGCTAACGAAATCGCCTCTTCCCATTATTAACATATTTCATCCCTTTGTTAAAAATCAGCTGGAAATCTGCAGATGGATAGATGTGCTTGTTTCTCAGTTATTCTATTGGTCTGTGTGTCTGGTGTGGTACCAGTACTTGACTTGTGACTTCTGTGACTTGTGAGGCCTCCTACTTTGTTCTTCTCCTTTAGTAATGCTTTGCTTATATGGGCCTCTGTTCTTTTACACATGAACTTGGTGATTACCCTTTTCATCTTTTAAAGAATTATGTTGGAATCTGGATTGGTATTATATTACGTACGTATGTATGTAGGTGGCTTGGGGTAATATTGATATGTTCACAGTGTTCAGTTTTCCTGTTCGTAAGTATGGTATATTCTTTCATTTGTGTCGGTTTCTGTATTGTTTTGTAGTTTTCTTTGTACAGGTCTTCTGTTTTTCCTGGTTAGGTCTTTTGGGTGGTTATTGTGTATGATGTTGCTTTCCTTATTTTCTTTTCAGAGTTATCTTCGTTTAGAATCTCTCTAAATTTCAAATGGTGATCTTGTACCCTGCCACATTCCTGAATCTTCCAATTAGTTCTAGTGATTTTTTTTTTTTTTTTTGCTGAAGCTTTGGAATTCTATGTAGTATTATATCACCTGCAAGTGGAGTTTTATTTCTTATTTTCTATTTTGGACGCTTTTAATGTACCATTCTTGCATTATTGCTCTAGTTAAGACTTTCAGCACAGTGTTGAGTAGAAATAGTGATAAAAGCATCCTTATCTGGTTCTAATTCACAAGGGAATTCTTTCAGTCGCTCTCCATTGTTACTAATATTGGCTATTTATTTTGTATGCCTTTTAATTATGTTGAAATTTTATATTCTTACTTTGCTGAGAGTTTTAAAATTCAGGATTGGATTTTGTTTAATTCCTTTGCTGTGTCAATTGGTATAATTTTCTTCTTTTCCTTGGTTTTACTGATAAGGTGGATTTCGTTGATAGTTTTTCTAATGTTGAATATGTAGTATGAATCACACTTGGCCATGATGTATTATTATTTTATTTGAAATGTCATTGGGGTTTACTGGCTAGGATTTTATTGAAAATTTTAATTTTGTTGAAATGTTTATGTGAGATATTTTCTTTTTTAGTCATGTCTTTACCTGATTTTTAAAACCAAATTTCATTTAAGCCTATAAGCACTCCTCAAACTTAACTCTGCACACACGGACTCATACAGGAGAGAGGCCTTATGTATGTAAGGATTATGGGAAAGCCTTTAGGTGTCCTTCATCCCTGGTTGTACACAAAAGAACACATAGTGAAAGGAAGCCTCGGGTATGTGAAGAATGGGAAAGCCTTAGTCAAGCCAGTATGTGTAGAGCATTTAGAAGCCACGTTGCATAGGTACTTTGAGTGTAAGCAATGTGGGAAAGCCATTAGTCATTTTTCACATCCTCACTCATTGAAACTCAAGACTCAGTGCTACTGTGTGTCAAAAGTAGGATTGTTCATCCCTGTTGTTATTTCTGATAGTGTGTGTAAAGAACAAATACTGTCTGTAAGAGAAAACAAAGGCCGATTTGAAGAAGAGGTACTGTAATTAAAGCCACCATGTGTCTACGGGAGAAACTAATGTTTGATTGTGCATTATGTGGGGGCATTTACATTTTAGATCAACTCTGCATTTAACAGTTCAAACCACTCATTATCCTCCTCCACGGTTCCATCCCAACCTCCCTCCTCTGATTTTTCTTTTCCCTCTTGTGGACCTATCGTATATACTCGTTTATAAGCCGAGTTTTTCAGCACATTTTTATGGAGTTTTTTGGTAAAATTAGGTGCCTCGGCTGATATTCGGGTTGGCTTATACTCGAGTATATACGAACGTCCCACCTTTCACCCAAGTCAATTACTGTCAACCTTTCAGTCCACTGCTTCATCTTCTCACCCTTCCCCTTTCCTGCTTGAGACCTCCGGAGTCTATTCCCTTTGGTATGCAAGTGCTTGTCTTGGTTTTTGCCCTTATAGTAGTAGTTTCATACAATATTTGTGTCGTACTGTGATTGACTAACTTCACTCAGCATGATGTTCTCGAGGTCATCCATGTCATTTAGGTGTTTTATGGTTTCATCATTATATTGTAGTGATACATAGTACTCTTTTTTTTACTTAATTGAATCTTTTTTTTAATAAATAATAATTTTTATTGGGGACCCTCACAGTTCTTTTTTTTTTTTTTTTAGGGGAGAGCGCGAACCCAGTTCTTATAACAATCCATGCATTAATTGTATCAAGCATGCTTGTACATATGTTGCCTTCATCATTTTCAAAATATTTTCTTTCTGAGTTCTTGGTATCAGCTCCTCTTTTTTCCCTCCCTGCCTCAGCTTCCCACCCTCATGGACCTCTGATAAATTATTATTTTCATATCATACACTGCCCTCTGTCTCCGTTCATTCACATTATTGTTGTTTGACCCCTGGGCAGGGGGCGGTTATACATCATTGTAGTCAGTTTCCCGTTTCTCCCCTTTCTCCCCTCACTTTCCCCCTACCCTCATGGCATCACTACTCCCATTGCTGTTCCCGAGGGGGTCTATCTGTCCTGGATTCCAGGTGTCAAGAGTTTTTATCTCTACCAGTGTACATGCTCTGGTCTAGCCAGATTTGTAAGGTAGAACTGAGGTCATGATAGTGGGGGGATGGAAGGAGTATTAAAGAAATAGAGGAGTGTTGTGTGTTCCATTGGTGCTGTGTTGCACCGTGGCTGACTCGTCTCTTCCTCCTTGTGACCCTTCTGTGAGGGAATGTCCAATTATCTACAGATGGGTTTTGGGTGTCCACTCCAACCCCCTTCATTTGCATCTATATATTAATTTGTTTTGGATCTTCTGATACCTAATACCTTATCCTCTCTACGACCCGTAATCACACAGGCTGGTGGGTTTCTTCCATGTGGGCTTTGTTGCTTCCCTGATAGATGGCCGCTTATTTAGTTTCAAGCCTTTAGGACCAAAACGATATATCTTTTAATAGCCTGGTGCCATCAGCTTAGTTTACCACATTTGCTTATGCACCCATTTTCACTTTAGCGATTGTGTGGGGAAGATGAGCATGATAGAATGCCAAGTTATTAGAGCAAAGTGTTCTTGCATTGAGGGAGTACTTGAGTAGAGAGAGACCCAATGCCTGTTCATGCATAGTAATCTATTGTGTGTATTTACTTTATCCATTTCTCTACTATTGGGCATTTGGGCTGTTTCCAACTTCTGGCTATTGTGAACAGTGATGTGTGAATGTGGGAGTGCATATATCTGTTTGTGTTATGGCTCTGTTTTAAGTTAGATACCCAGTTGAGATATTGCTGGATTGTATGGAGATGTTATTCCCTGTTTGATATAGCACCATATTGTTTTCCACGGTGCTTGAATATATTTAAAGACTCATCAGCACTGTATGAGAGTTCCCAAATCTCCCCACCTTCTCCCCCTGCAAAAAATTTTTTTGTTTTTTTAAATTGGGTTCTCATTGTCTGTGTGACATGTCACATCATTTCAATTTTTTTAAAAACCCTTTTATTTGGGACTCGTACAACTCTTATCACAATCCATACATGCATCCATTGTGTCAAGCACATTTGTACATTTGTTGCCATCATCATTCTCAAAACATTTGCTTTCTGCTTGAGCCCTTGGTATCAGCTCCTCATTTTCATCATTTCAATTTATATCTCCTGGATAACTAATAATAATGAGCATTTTTGTGTTTGTTAGCCATTGGAAGCCTTTTTTTTAAAGTCATTTTTAGTGAACTGTCTGTTCATGTCTTTTACCTACTTTAATAGTATTATAATTTTTTTTCTTATTGAGATATTGCAGTTGTCTGTCTTTTAGGGATTAGTTCCTTGTCTGTTGTTTCATTGCTAAAGATTTTCCCCCAGATTGTGAGTTCTGTTTTTGCTGTCTTATATTTAGTCGGTCCCCGTCAAATTTTGTGGTCTGTGTGTGCTTCCTTTATTATATTTGATAGCATGCTTATGCTCTGAAGTAGGAACCTTAATTTTCCCCCCTAATTTCTCATTAATGATTTTTATATTTTGAGGATTTACATTTAGGTTTTTAGTCCATCTTGAATTTGTTTTTATACGTGGGGTGAAGTATGGGCCCTGTTCTGCAGATGGAGATCCAATTTTTCCAGCACCATTTGTTTAAGATACTATCTCTTTCAAGATGTTTTTTGGGCTTTGGTTGAAGATCGGTTGCCTACAGGGAGAAGGCAAGTATTGAGCAGGGGTATGTAACAAGAAATAATTGTTCTTGGATTGAGGCTAAAGTTAAGGGGTTTTCACAATCCATCTGCTTGTCCACAGGTATGAATGACTCTGATTTAATTTGGTAATCATATTGTGACAAAAAACAAAACCAACAACAATAACAATAAAAACAAAGAAACGAAAAAGAAAAACATGTCAATCATCTCCCTGGGGTATAAGGCAGTTGCATTGATAACATGAATAATTTATCCATTGGCATAGAATTTAGGCTACTGTTGATATGAAGTTTATTGGAGTATTATCCAACTACAAGCTACAATCCAAGAGTTGTTGCTTTGTATGGATTAATATCTTAATTGATTGAACTTGGTTTACATTGATCATGTGAGTTGGTGCTCTGGGAAAATTTCCTGTACCATTTCTTACAAGGGCCGATCCTTGCCTAACAGATTAATACTTGTCAATGATGCAAGGGAAGAATTGAGGTATTTAATATATGGTGGTTCCAGGTCCCCTTTCATCAGACACTCACTAATTCAGGGGTCCCAACAAAGGTCCAGAGACCACCATTTCCACAGTCTTGGGATGACCACCATTTGTTTCCTCTCTTCTCTAGGTATTTCAGTTCTAAGACCAAGAGTTCAGGTAGTTTTGAGATAGAGCCCCTTTTGTTCAGCCTGGCTTCTATGTTGAGTCCTTCTGGTGTGGCCCTTGGGGGATGCCATGTTCCCTGTAAGGTCAGCATCTAAGGTCATCATAGGGCTTATTCCATGCCATGGTTCACCAAAGGTTGGGTTGAGACATATCAGGTTCATTCTCCTTAGTTTCCATACAATTATTGTTCAGCATTCCTTCCAAATGTGAGATTGGTCCTCCCCATTAACCCACCATACCCACTACGAGAATATCAGTGCCTCTTCTGAAATGTATATGCGCTCCTCCCCTGTCTTCATGTGATTTTCCAGGAAGGTTGTCCTTTCATTCCTGTCGTGCCTGTTGATTTGTTGCAGACTTGTTTCAGTGTTGCCTGGTATCAAGTAGATGGCCTCCTCCCTTTTCCCACTCTTGAAGGAGTGATCCTAGCGCCGATGTGAAGGCTTCTCTTTTGAGGTGGTTCTTATGAAGTGCATATAAGGGGGCGTGATATATGGTTCATGGCCGATTGGCAGACTTTCTACCCCTTTGGGAATTGGCTTCAAAGTTTAATTGCTATATTTCTCCTTGTAGTAGCAGACTCATGCAATATTTGTCCTTTTGTGATTGACTACCTTCACACATTGGGCTGTGACCCACGTGGTCAGCAATTCAAAATCACCAGCAGCCCCGAAGGAGAAAGACTGGGCTTCTATTCCAGTAAACAGCTACAGTCTCAGAAACCCACAGGGTGTCCCTATGAATCAGAATTGACTTGATGGCTGTGAGTTTTGGGAACTTTACTCAGCATAATGGTTACCAGGTACTTCTCTGTCATGTGGCGTTTTATGCTTTCAGCCCTGTTTTTTAGGGATGCATAGTATTCCGTTGTATGTATGTATCTTATTTTCTTTATCAGTTCTTCCACTGTTGGGCATTTGGACTGCTTCCAGTTTTTTGCTATTGTGAACTGTTCTGTAAACATGGGAGAGTGTGGGGTACCATCCTCTACAATTGAACATGTCCAAGGTGCAGTTGTGTAATTGAGGGGTAAAATTAAAGAGACATCAGACCAGATAAAGCATGCAAGTGCTCACCTCTCGGACCATCATGCCTTCAGGAGCCAGATCCACATAGAGACAGAGAATATATGTCACTCTTTCCTGATGGTGGGGGTGACCAAGTGGGGGTGGGGGAATGAGGTCTTTACTTTGTTAATGAACCAGGTGTGTATTAGCTGCCACCCCAGATGTTTAAAAGGAGAAAAGAATCCTTCGAATGAGCTATACCTCAGGGAAAGGTGGGTTAGTTTTAACCATGGTGGACTGGCACTCCCTGGGCTTGTGTGAAGAATTGGTCTATTCATGATTTATTCCTGCGCCAGGCTGCCCTGTACAGTTATCCACAGAGGTTCACTGTTTTGGGATACTGTGGGTCATTCAAGGGTCTTTTTAAGATATGTTACAGATCAACAAAAATAGAAATTTTTGAAAGGTACATTTTATTAATATTTTATATTGGGAAGCTATACTTGTCTATATCTTCTAAAGGAAAGGAGGGGATTGAAAAAAAGGCTAAAGCTGCTCAAGCCACTCTTGGATACTGCCACTGCTCTCCCAGCTCGTTGTTCAAATTAATTGAAGCAATGGTTCCCAAACTTTAGGGTTTGACTTGCACAGAATTATTTGTTTGGGGGTGGGGAGTCAAATGTTTCATTTGTTTCAAAGTATGTAACAAACATCTAAAATGTTTTTACTGACTTTTCTGAAAGAAAATATTTACTTGGCATTGTAAATATTTATGTTTTTATAAGTAGTTAATGCTATTGAATGTAAATGCAAATATTGTGGGGGTTTTGTGCTTGAAAGAGTAACAAGTTAAAATATAGTATTTATAATTTTAACCTTAAACATCTATTTGGTTTCTAGGAACTCTGCCAGTGCCGGCCTGGAGAAGGAAATTGTTCCTGTTGTAAAGAGTGCATGCTTTGTCTGGGTACACTTTGGGATGAGTGTTGTGATTGTGTCGGTAAGTTACATCCAATCTCGCTTTTAAATTTTTTAAATTAGGGTTTAGGTGAAGCTGTTCAGAACTCATAAAAATATAAATAAAACAAAGTTTATATGCATTTTGTTTCAACTCATCCGTTTCAATCTCTTCAGTGTACCCTTAATTATCCCACTTTCCATTTCCTGTTTCCATTCCTCTTTTCCAACCCTCTGTCCTTGGGTAGATGCTGCACTTTTGATCTTAAATGGCTGATTATTATAACACCGGGGTGAGTTCGGTTCCAGACCCTGAGGGGAAAGTAAAGCCTGCAGTCTTGGGTATGCTACTAGCCTGTGTCTGGCTAGTAAGCCTGCTTTCTCCATTCCTTCTCTTGTTTTCACGCTCTGTTGAGGACCTTCTAATGTGTTCCTTTGCACCATTTAGTTATTTGATCTCAGGTGTGGAGACCAGTGTTTGATTGATCCATTAGTCTTAACCAATACATTTTCTTGATATTTCTCAGAGAATGTTCCTTTGTGAGGGACTTTAAAGAATATCTAGAAATGTATTTTTATGAGTATTGGCAAATATGTGTGTAAGAATTAGTAGATATATAGAATATGATTGCATTTGTTTCTACTCAATAACTAAAAGAAAGAACAAAACCAAACCTCAGTTCCTTGCCAGCAAGTCGATTCTAGTTTTCAGCCCAACGTCAACACCCCATTCCACCAGGGCTCTTATTTTGCACTAAAGTAAGGCGGAATAATAATCATATGCACCTGTTTTGATATGCCTACAAATTTGACTTTAAGACACATTTTGCAATGAATTTCATGCATAACCTTGAGGAGTGCCTGTACTGACTTAGCATAGTGTTACCCACAGCTACTGAACTTTGGGCTACATTAGAATTTTAATAATAGTGTCTAGAATTGAGAAGGGGAGAAATCTGCTCTGATTTTTTTCTCTAGTTAAATTATACCCTGAGGTATTATTATTTGTGACATCTCACCTTGAATTAATTACAAAGCTAATTGCAAAGCAATGAAATTTAACATAAAGTCATTGGAAACCATCAAAACAACCATGAAAGTATTTGATCTAAAATGAATAGGCAAGTTGTAAAGATAGATATTGTTTTGTTTTAGTTGGGCCTTATTTTGTTGAAAATGACTTAAAAGCTTACTTATTTTGTTGGAAATGATTTTTAAGATACTGGTTCCTTGGGATCTTCATGTGTCTTGGCATACATCTTCTACCATCTCGAAAGAAATTGACTCAAGATATATCCTTGCATTCCATATGTAGCATTGTATAAGGGTTATCAACAATCATTTAGAGCAGGGGTCCTCAAACCACGGCCCGCGGGCCACATGCCGCCCACTGAGGACATTTATCCGGGCCGCCGGGTGTTTTTGCCCCATTTTGTTTTTTATTTCAAAATAAGATATATATGCAGTGTGCATAGGAATTTGTTCATAGTTTTTTTTTAAAAAAACTATAGTCCGGCCCTCCAGCAGGTTTCAGGGACAGTGAACTGGCCCCCTATTTACAAAGTTTGAGGACCCCTGCTTTAGAGGAAGCAACTTCACAAAAGATGTGTAGAGTTCTTTTAAGTATCACCAATGTCACCCACCAAGATCTACTTTCCTTCCCCTACAATTATTTGTCTTTTTTCATCACTTGAACAGAAGAGGACTGCTTTTTTTTCTGATCTCCTCTTGTGTAGATAATTTTCTTACTTTCATATCATTAACAACTTTGATAACTTCATCATTCACTATAACCCCAGAATTCAAGAGTTCCTGGGACTGTGGCTACAGCAGTTGCTCTTATGATGTACATAATTGTTGTATTTTCAGCAGGTGTGTTAGGCCAGATTGACTAGAGAAACAAATCCAGAGACACTCATATATGTGTAAGAAAGAGCTTTATATCCACAGTAATAATACATATCAAGAAAGATCCTAGCCCAATCCAACTCAAGTCCCTAAGTCCAATACTAGTTTATAAGTCCCTCTACCTACTCACACAACCATATGCAAAGATGTAGAATACAGGAAGATCACAGGCCAGTGGATACAAAGTCATGTAGATCCAATGGTAGTGGACACATCTCCAGGGTTCTGGCAGCAGCCAGGGCCAACCAACAGGAAGGTGAGGCAGTGAGGCTGGGGGGCGAAGGGGAGCAGAGAAGGTTCCTAGAGCCCTCCTTATGAGAAGGCCACACCCACAAGGAGGCACCGTCAGGCTTTGACCTGATTGATAGGTTGAATACCAAAATCCCACTCCATTTTCTGTTCAGTCGTGTGGATTTTTCATTATGTTCCGTAGTGTATTCGGGGCTTCTGTCCCTTTGTCATACTTTGGTGACTTGTGTGTTCCTGTGATGCTGGAGCTCTGTCACTGGCATGCCAAGCACCAGCAGAGTCACCCAGAATGAGCAGGTTTCAGCTGCGCTTCCAGCCTATGAACAGACAACAGACAAGTACTTGATTCCCTACTTTGGAGGAAGAAGCCGCTGAAAACCTTATGCATAGCTTCTTTGCATTGTTAGATACTGAAAGCCTAAACAAAGGAAACAGAACCTTGTTGGGAATAGTCCCTGAGGATGGGCCCCTCAGGTCTCAGGGCACTGGAAACGTGACTGAAGAGGAGCTGATTTCTTAGGGAAGAGCTGACCATCGGGACATGAGTCAGGCAAAGATTGTGGAAGTGGAGCCTTGGGATCTTTATTTGTGCTGATGGGGCACGATTCAAGGTAAGGAGAAACAGCTGAAAGAAACTTCTAATGATAGGGGCTTGGAATGTGCAAAGTATGAGTTTAGGAAAATTGGAAATGGTCAAAAATGAAGTGGAACACATACAATTCATAGGGATTAGTGGGGTGAAATGGACTGGCATTGGACATTTTGAATCGGAAAAATCATATGATTTACCATGCTGGGAATAACACAAGGAGAATAACACAATCAGGAGGCATTCACTGTTAGAAATTATCTTGCTAAATCCATCATGAAGTACAATGCTGTCTATGATTGAATGATATCTATTCACCTTCAAGGGAATCCAATCAATACAACAATTGTTCAAATTTATGCACCAACCACAAAAGCTAGTGAGGAAGAAATTAATTCTGCCAAAGAATTCAGTCTGAAATTGATCAAACATGCGATCAAGATGCATTGATAATTATTGGTGATTGAAATACAAAAGTTGGAATCAGAGGAAGGAAGAGTAGGTAGAATATATGAATTTGGTGATAGAAATGAAGCTGGAGCTAGTATGATAGAATTTTTCAAAACCAACAACAGTTCATAGCACATGCTTTTTAAAACAACACAAAAGGGGACTACACACATGAATTTTTCCACATGAAATATACAGAAATCAAATTGACTAGATGTGTGGGGAAAAAAGATGGAGAAGCTCAATATCAACAGTAAAACAAGACCAAAGGCTGACTGTGGAACAGACCATCAATTGCTCATTTGTAAGTTGAGGTAAAAGCACAAGAAAATGAAAACAAGTCCACAAGAAGCAAAATAAGAACTTGAATCAAAATATGGACCTGAATTTAGAGAACGTATGAGGAGCAGATTTGACTCATTGGACACTAATGACAGAAGACCCAATGAGCTGTTGAAAGATATCAAGACCATCATTCATGACGAAAGCATAAAAAGGTCATTAAAAAGTAGGAAAGAAAGAAAAGATAAAAGTGGATGTCAGAAGCAACTCTGAAACTTGCTGTTAATCGTAGAGTAGCTAAAGCAAATAGAAGAAAGGATGACGTCAAAAAGTTGAATATAAAATCTCAAAGGGCAGTTTGAGAAGACAAAGCCAAATATTATAATGAAAGGTGCAAAGACCCAGAATTTGCAAACAGAGGGAAGAACACTTAAAGTGAAAAACTCTGGGCAAAATACTGAATGATGCAGGAAGCATCAGCAGTAGTTAGAAAGACTACACAGTACTGTAGCAAAAAGAACTGGTTGACATTCAGCCATTTCCAGAGGTAGAATATGAGCTAGAACCAATGGTTCTGAAGGAAGACGTTCAAACTGCACTGAATGCATTAGCCAAAAACAAGGCTCCAGGGATTGATGGAATATCCACTGAAATGACTCAACAAGCTGAAGAAGCCCCGGAAGCACTTACTCTTCTATGCCAGGAAAATTGCAAGACAGTTACTTGACCAAGGGACTGGAAGAGATCTATATTTGTGCCCATTCCCAAGAAAAATGACCCAACAATTCTCAAACTATAGTACAAAATAATTGACATCGCACGCAAGTAAATGTTTGCTGAAGATCATCCAACAACGGTTGCAGCAGTAAATTGACAGGGAACTGCCAGAAGTGCAGGGCAGACTCGGAAGAGGACATGGGACAAGGGCTCTCATTACTGATGTCGGGTGGACCTTGGTTCAAAGCAGAGAATGTCAGAAAGATGTTTACTTGTGTTTCATTGACTATGCAGTTATTGGATTGTATGAACCATAAACTGTTAATAACCTTGAGGGAAAATTCCAGAACACTGTAGTAATGAGGAACTTGTACATGGATCAAGAGGCAGTCGTATGAACAGAACAAGGGAATGCTGCATGGTTTTAAATCAGGAAAGATGTGTGTCAGGGTTGTATCCTCTCCCCATACTTATTTAATCTGTATGCTGAGCAGATTATCAGAGAAGCTGAATTATATGAAGAATAATGTTGCATCAGGATTGAAGGAAAGCTTATTAATAACCTGTGATAAGCAGATGACACAATCTTGCTTGCTGAAAGCGAAGAGGAATTGAATTACTTGTTGATGAAGATCAAAAATTGTAGCCTTCAGTTTGGATTGCAACTAAAGTTAAGGAGGACCAAAATCTTCACAACTGGTCCAATAAGTAACATCATGATAAATAGAGAAAAGGTTGAAGTTGTCAAAGATTTTGTCTCCCTTGGATCCACAATCAGCGCTCATGGAAGCAGCAGTGAAGAGAGGTAAATCTGACGCACAGGACTCCTTTAGAGTATTGAAGAGCAAAGATGCTATTTTGAGAGCTAAGGTGTGTCTGCCCCAAGCCATGGTATTCTCCATTGCCTAATAGGCTTGTGAAAATTGGACATTGAATAAGGAAGATCAAAGAAGAATTGATGCATTTGAATTGTGGTGGTGGA
Source organism: Echinops telfairi (assembly GCF_000313985.2). NCBI lineage: Eukaryota > Metazoa > Chordata > Mammalia > Afrosoricida > Tenrecidae > Echinops > Echinops telfairi. The sequence goes on from NW_022103921.1 coordinate 7,162,745, forward strand.
GAGGAATTTTGAAAGTCCCAAGGGCTGCTAAAAGGACAAACTGATCCGGATTGATAGTAAGGCCAGAGTGCTCCTCAGGGGCAAGGATGGCAAGACTTCATCTTACATACTGAGTTAGTTTATTATGCCAACCTGGCTGATAAACATGTGGGGTTAATTGAAAGGCGGAGGGATAAATGGCTCAGTGAGCCTCGCCTTTCTACTTCTCGGGTCTCTTGATTTGTGATGGTCACAACAGGGTGCAGCTGCCTTAACAGTTCCCTGCTTCAGCTGGCAAGGCTGACTTCCTGCAAGACATCCCCAAGGAGAAGCCACATGGACCTACCCCGATGCAGCCCTGGGTGCTGGAGCACCCGTGTAGAAACCCCTGCCGGCACTGAGATGTTTACACGTTCACTGACTCGGCTTTCCTCCTGCAGTCAGCATTGTTGTGTCTGTTTTGTGAGATGGAGGAAGACTTTGTGGACTGGTGTTGGATATATGGGTTAATGGGTTAATGTTTGGGCAGCACTGGGTTGGGATGTTTTCTTGATGCGCACTTAACCTTTATAAAACTCTCTCTTATACATGAGTTGCTGTGGATTTGTTTCTCTAAAGTATCCAGACGAATACACATACTTTGGACATGTCAGAAGAGATCAGTCCCTGAAGGAGGACATCATGGTAAAGTGGAGGGGCAGCGAATGAGAGGAAGGCCTTAAACGAGATGGACTTACACAGTGACTACATCAGTGAGCTCAGGGATAGGAACAATTAAAGAGCATGGCACAGGTCTGTTTCATTCTGCTGTGTGTAGGGTTGCTATGGGTTGGAGCCAACTCAGTGGCACTTAACAATAGCATTAGGGCTCTTAAGTCTGTGCCTGTTTTCTAACAGATGATCTTTATGGTTCTGAGATTTATATTTAGGTCTTTAATCCATCTTGAGTTTGTTTTTGTGCATAGTGTCAAGTATGGATTCGGTTTCATTCTTTTGATTGTGGAGATCCAATTTTTCCAACACCATTTATTAAAAAGTCTCTTTCTCCCTCACATAATATGTTTTAGTCTTTTATCAAAAATCAGGTAGGTGCTTGGTTGTTTTTTCTGGGTTCTCAATTCTAATCCATTGCTGTACAAATCTATGGTTGTACCAATACCAAGCTATCTTGATTACTATGGCTGTATAAGAGGTTTTGAAGTTGGGGAGTGAAAGGCCTCCTCCTTTGTTTTTGTTTTTTGTTGTTGTTGTTTTATAATAAATCATTTTATTGGGGGCTCTTACAGCTCTTATAACAATCGAGACATCAATTGTATCAAGCACATTTGCACGTGTCATCATCGTTTTCTTGTTTATTTATTTATTTAATTGTTTTGTCGGGGGCTCATACAATTCTTATCAGAATCCATACATACATCAAATGTATATGTATAAAGAAAATTTGTACATTCATTACCCTCATCATTCTTAAAACATTTGCTCTCCACGTAAGCCCCTGGTATCGCTCATTTTTCCCTCTCCCTCCCTGCTCCCCTCTCCCTCATGAACCCTCGATAATTTATAAATTATTTTGTCATATCTTACACTGTCCGATGTCTCCCTTCAACCACTTTTCTGTTGTCCATCCCCCAAGGAGGAGGTTATATGTAGAGCCTTGTAATCGGTTCCCCTTCCCTCCACCCTCCCGGTATTGCCACTCTCACCACTGGTCCTGAAGGGATGATCTGTCCTGGATTCCCTGTGTTTCTGGTTCCTATCTGTACTAGTGTACATCCTCTGGTCTAGCCGGATTTGTAAGGTAAAATTGGG
>NW_022103921.1:7165366-7170472 GCF_000313985.2 Echinops telfairi
TGTACATGCCTCTACTTAGACCTCTATAAATGTCCTTGCCTCCTAGCTCTTTCCTCTATTTCCTTTTACTTTCCTCTTGTCCCACTGTCATGCTCAGCCTTCATTTGGGTTACAGTAAATCCTCTCGGTTACATTACCCTTGATCACGCCCTACCAGGCCTCCCACATCCTCCTCACCGCCGATTTGGATTACTTGTTGTTCTCTTGTCCATGGGTTTGTTAACACCACTTCCTTTCCCCCCAACCCCCTCTCCCATGTCTCCCCGGAACTGCTGATCCTGTTGTTTTCTCCTCCAGATTGTTCATCCAGCCTATCTTATTTAGACAGACCTGTGGAGATAATAATATGCACAAAAACAAGGCAGAGCAACAAAACAACAACAACAAAAAGCCAATGACAAAACAAAACACAACAAAGGAAAGCTTGTATTTAGCTCAAGGACTGTTTGTTGGCCTTTAGAAGTGTTTTCTGGTCAAGTCTGATGGGGTGTCACGCCATGGCCCGAAAGTCTATTTTTGGTATTCCCTGGGGACTTCATTGTTCTGTACCCCTTGCTGTTCTGTTGCATGTCCTTAGTGTTTTGCCTTGGTGTGGTGAGATCAGATCCAGCGCAATTCCCATACTGTCTCCAGTGTTGTCTCCGTCTTTTAAGTATTTTTTATTGTGTTCTTTCCCATTTAATACACCTTGCTGTCCTTTATAAATGACTTGATATATTCTCCATTATACTCTTCATTATATTCTCTGTTCCCTTTAACTTTTTGTTGTATTCATTTGGAAATGTTGGATCTGTGGCTTCCCTATTTTGATTCATGTCATTTTTTTCACTTAAGTTGGATGATTTCTCAACAGTAATATCTTGTATAACAGGAATCCTAGTGGTTATATGTAGAACTGTGATCCACAAGGTCAGCAATTTGAAACCACCAGCCACTCCTCAGGAGGAAGATGGGGCTTTCTACTCTCATAAGTAGTTACCAGTGCCTGAAACACACAGGAGCACTTTTACCCTGTGCTATAGAGTCTCTCCAAGTCTCCATGCCAGTGAGTGATAATGTCTTGTGTGATGGTTTTATGTTGCTGTCTCTTATTGTTGATTATGTGCCCAAAGAACTCCCTTCAGTTGGTTTTTATATACTTTTCTCTCTAAATCTGGCCTGGCTTGCAAAAATTAAATTCCCCTACTTCTTGTTTCTCTGAAAATTATTTTATTTCACTCATATTTGGTGGATAGTTTTACTGAATAGAAGATTCTTGGTTGGCAGCGTTTTTTCCTTTCAAGAATGAATGTGCATATATTGATCGGTTGCCTTCTTGGCTACAAGGTTTCAATGGGGCGGGGGGATCAGAGCTTATTCTTTCTGTTCTGGGTCTTTAGCAAAACTTAAGTTGTTCCTTTTGATTGTGTTCCATATAATCCTTAGGTTTTCTTCAACTTTTTCACCTTTTTAATAGCTCGATTTTCTTGGATTTGGTCTTGACAGATTTGTCTTTGACCTTACAATTTGTGTTTCCATTATTTTAATTCTTCCATTTTGGTCTTTCAAAATATTAACTATTTCTAATTATGTTAGGGCTTGCCTTTTGAATTTCTATTTGGAGTTGTTGAATTATTACTAGTTTATCATTTACTTTGTCAGATTGGTCCTGTATTCCTTTTTGAATTTTATCTTCTCTTCTGTTTTATCTGTTTCTGTCAAATTTTTCTTCCATTAATTTAAAGCAGCTGAAAATCATTGTCCTAAACTCCTTTACAGAAAGATCTAAAGCTTTCTCCTGTACACATCTGCATATTTTGCAATCAGTTGAGCCATTTTCTCTTATTTTTGCATGTATGTAGAGAATGATTCCTACCTCTGAGACATAGGGTGGGTTTGTTTAGTTTTTTTGGTCTCAGACTGAGAAGCAATCCTAGTGCACATGTTGTAGATCCCGAAGAGTCAAGGGTGGCTTTGTCATTCGACCAGGCTATCTCAATCAGGGACTGACAGCAGGAAACAATTAAATCCTGCCCCTGTCAGGATCTGGGTTTCAAGTTCGGATCCTGAGTTTCTTGAAGTGTAGACCAATAAGCAATACAACCAACACAAACTTGAAGAGAAGATAATATTCAAGACAATGCTCACTTGCTCACACAACTTGTATTCATGGACTCTGTGTATCAGTTCTTGGCCACTGGTCTCTTTTGAGCTGATAGAGCAGTGATGCATAGAGAGATGAGGTTCACATTCTTTTGTACTGATTTTCCCCTGACACAGGCCCACCTAATTTTGTACTCCCCTAGGTCTGACTCCTTCTGCCCACCCTCCTGCTCACTCCCCACCCCCTCACCCACCCCACCCAGAATTTCAGAGTTCCAGCTAGGCATTGAGAGTCAGCAGCCTCTAGCTCAGTGGCTCTCAACCTTCCTAATGCTGCGACCCTTTAATACAGTTCCTCATGTTGCGGTGACCACCCCCAACCATAATACTATTTCGTTGCTACTTCATAACTGTAAGTTTGCTTCTGTTATGAATCAGGTGACCCCTGTGAAAGGGTCATTTGACCCCCAAAGGGGTTGTGACCCACAGGTTGAGAACCATTGCAATGGTCTAGCTGATTTGAATCTCCCCTTTCTTGCTGGAATGTATTTAGTGGGCCATGGCTCTCTCGACCCTACTGTGTGGGGTCGAGAGAGCCATGGCCCGTGAATTTTCCTTGTCTGAGTTCAATCATATTTGCCCCTCCTCAGAGCAGATTCTGCACTCATGATTCCCAAACAGAATGCATTAGGGGAGAAGTGCTAGTGCCCTCTGTAATATTAATTAGGGGTGGGTGTGGAGACTGTTATCTCGCCTTTTCCCCTCTCCTCCACTGGGAAGAACAGCTGTGCAAGTATCCTGCCAGAGCTACCCAGAATTTATGACCTTGGGGTCGTCTTATGATGATTCTGCTCTCTGAAATGCCAGGGTGTAATTGTTAGCAGCTTCTGTTCCTCAGGAGAGGTCCAGAACTCAGGTTCTTAAGTTTCCTCTGCTTTTTCAAAAATATTATTTGAAGGGGGTTTCAAAAACCTGCAACTACAGTCATATTGAATTGATCTTTCCTGTGTGTTTCATTAGTATTTTGTTGAAAGCTTTTCAAGAGCCCATTAATATCCTGTTTATCATCCACTAGCCTTAACATCAATTGACACACACCCCAATCTGATTCAAGCACCACTATAATAGTTGTTGCCAAGTGATGATTTTTAAAATATCTTCTACATATATTAGCACACAAAGGAGCTTATAACTTTCCCTTCTACTTAATTTATTTATAAGGACTCGTTGATTGCTATTTTATTCTTCAGTGGGTAATTTATTTACTATGATGCTCAAATTATCAATTTGGCTAATGGAAACTCTGTAGGTTTCCTCGTGTATTTTTAACACCATCTTTCACTCACTGAGCACTTCCTTGCTTTTGAGATAAAAAGGTATTTCATGGTCATTTTGTACTTCCTCTCCCACAACCTAGAATTGACCAGTTCTCCATTGTTAGTTTCCTCGAGTGGGTAATACCTCAGTTCTTGACTTGGATTAAGAAAGAATTCACCAAAAAAAAATCATAGCATTGTAAGTGAGGAGGAGTGCAGAGTGGGGACCCAAGGCCCATCTGTGGGCAATTGGGCATCCCCTTGCAAAAGGGTCACGGGGAGGAGATGAGCCAGTCAGGGTGCAGTGTAGCAATGATGAAACATACAATTTTCCTGTAGTTCTTGAATGCTTTCTACCCGCCCCCACCATCATGATCCCAGTTCTACCTTACAAATCCGGTTGGACTGGAGGATGTACACTGGTACAGATAGGAACTGGAAACACAGAGAATCTAGGACAGATGATCCCTTCAGGACCAGTGGTGAGAGTGGCGATACTGAGGAGGGTGGAGGGAAGGTGAGGGAGAAAGGGGGAACCGATTACAAGGATCTACATATAACCTCCTCCCTTCGGGACGCACAGCGAGGAAGTGGGTGAAGGGAGACGTCGGATGATGTAAGATATGACAAAATAATAATTTATAAATTATCAAGGGTTCATGGGGGAGGGGGAGCGGGGAGGGAGGGGAAAAAAACAAGCTGATACCAAGGGCTCAAGTAGAAAGCAAATGTTTTGAAAATGATGAGGGAAACAAATGTACAAAAGTGCTTGATGTATGTATGTATGTATGTGTGGATTGTGTTAAGAGTTGTACAAGCCACCAATAAAATGATTTAATTCTTTAAAAAAAGAAAGGAAAGAATCACGCCGAAGATTGGTTTGTAATCCAGATGAGTTTTTATAAAGGAGTTTCAGGTTTTACAGTCTCAAAAGAATCCATGCAATTAGGAGCTGATACCAAGGGCTCAAGTAGAAAGAAAATATTTTAAGAATGATTATGGCAACAAATGTACAAATGTTTGTTGGACGGATGTATGGATTGACACAATGGATGGATGTGATAAGAGTTGCACAAGCCCCAATAAAATGATTAAAAAAAAAAAAAAAAAGAATCCGCACTATTTCAGGGAAGTGTGCCAAACTGCGCATGAGCCACACTGGGGCTCAAAACGGAACAGTGGCACCCCCATGGGACTGCGTGCCCACATGTGGACGGAGGCCAGGGACCATGGCACAGCCTGAGCTAGCGCAGGAGCAGAGAAAGAGAGGAAAGAATCCTCTCGGACCTGCTCACGGGTGGGGGGTGGGGGTGTCAAAGAGACCGGCCCTCCCGCTGCCAGGGTATTTCAAACCTCTGGCTAGGGAGGCATGGTTGAAGGTTTTGGTTGACCCCATTGGCTGAAGCAAGCCCACCTGGGCCTAGTTTGGTCCATCCAGTTGGAACACCCACCTGGCTTGGGCCTGATTTGGAGCATGCCCAGTTAAGGTTGTTATGGGTGGCTAATGGTCACCTGATTTTTCTTCCCAACCTCCTGCAGGAGGCCTGTGCAGGCATAGGAGGGACAAACCCCCCCCACCCCACCCCCCGTCCCTGTCTGGCTCCCTAACTCAAGGAGCTCCAGTGCCGCGTGTACTCATTATCTCTGGGGATGCCTTGTGTACTCATTATCTCTGGGGATGCCTTGTGTACTCATCTCTGGGGATGCC
>NW_022103921.1:7170873-7239436 GCF_000313985.2 Echinops telfairi
AAAAAGCTTGAAAACTATGAGTGTAATAGAAGTCATGTAATTTTATTATATTGGGGCTTTGATTTTAGGGTGGTAATCAGCATGTTATCAAATAACATTTTACAATCAGTGGAAAGTAAACTTTTATTCTCATTACCCTCCCCAGGTATGTGTAATCCTCGAAATTATAGTGACACACCTCCAACTTCAAAGAGTACCGTGGAGGAGCTGCATGAAGCGATCCCTTCTCTCTTCCGGGCACTCACAGAAGGGGACACTCAGTTAAATTGGAACATCGTTTCCTTCCCTGTTGCAGAAGAACTTTCACATCATGAAAACTTGGTTTCATTTTTAGAAACTGTGAACCAGCCACACCACCAGAATGTGTCAGTCCCCAGCAATAATGTTCACACGCCGTATTCCAGTGACAAAGGTAATAACCAGTGATTGTTTCTCGCTCTCTTTTCTGCTCATCCTCAGTGGTCCATGAGCCTGCATTTAGGTTATCTTTAGGAGAGGTTTTTTTGGTGTGTGTTTTTTTAAGGGGGTTGGAGGAGGCTAATTCATTTTTTTTTTTAAAACCAATGATCCCAGAGATAGAAGCTCTGGGGAAGGAAGAAGAGGGGACGTGAGGCCCCAGCCCTACAACCCCTCCCCACTTCTCCCTTCCCCCCTTATATGACGGGGGTACCAAAAGAACCCAAATTCACCCACCCCAACTATGTATTTAAATTTTTTCACCAAACAACCTTACTGCCTTCAAAGTACTCTCCATTACACTTAATACATTGGTCAAATCTGAGATTCCATTCTTGGAAACATTTTTCAAACTTATCCATTTGGATGGATGACAGCTCCTCCCTCATTTTTTTCTTTACCTCTTTTAAATCATCAAATCACTGTGCTCTCATGGTCCTCTGCATTCATGGAAACAAAAAGATGTCTCACGGAGCAAGGTCAGGTGAGTAAAGTGCGTGGGGCAAGAGAGGCATGCTGTTTCTTGCCCCAAATTGGAGTGCTAAGATGGCTACGTGAGCAGGTATATTGTTGTGGTGGCAAAACCAGTCCCCCATCTGCCACAAATCAAGCCTTTTTTGTTACACATTGTTAAGCAGTCTTTACAGAACTTCTAAATAGAAAGCTTGATTAACAGTGTGACCTGGTAGAACAAGCTCCAAATGCACTATCACCCTCACATAAAAAAATCAAATGAGCATCAGTTTGGGGCGGGGGGTGTCCCTTTATATGTTTATAATCTGTATATACACCCTGGAAGTTGAGAGACAAGCAGAATGTGCCCTCTGGTGCTGCTTTTGCTTTTTCATTTGTATCGACTTAAGTTCTGGATTTCAATAATACTGATCTATGTGGAAATAAGAAGGCATGTCTAGCATATTGTGGTAATGACTGTTGGAAAATAGGTACCACCTTTTTAATTCTTAAATTCTAATTTAATTTCCAAGAGGTTTTCATTTTCTTTTGATAGGATGGTTAATAGTATTGCATACCATACTACACAGTATCGCATATCATTTGACATTGTCCAGAATGGTTTTGTGAAATTGGGTTTTTATAATAGTATTTAGTGTTGCTGTCGCAAATGATGCCATGGTCACCAGTTTTCTCTATAAGAAAATTAATATACAGGCTAATTAGTATAAAAGTATAGATTAATTCCAGCCATTTCTTTGCAAATGGGTGGTGTTGTTTGGAGGAAACTAAATGAGAGAAGAAGTTGCACAAATTTGAGGAGTATATTAAAAACATTTATTATAGAGGATAACTCATAGTTGATTTTATCAGATAAGGAATATATAACTTTTCTTTCCATTTTTGAACATTTTACTGTGTTTTACATGAAATTGACACAGCAAATTAGTTTCCTATTTGACAATTCATACACAAATTTATCCATAACATGCAGTGCTATCCCCATAATATATCAGTGCTCTTTCTATATCCACCTTGCTTTCCCTGATTTCCCTTCCCCTCCTTGCCTTCTTATCTTTAGCATTGTATGAATATTGACTATTGGATCTCTTGTAGTCAGCTGTTCTAAGGACACATTTGTTATGGATGTTTTAGTGTTTGCCCTTTTTTTTTTTAATAAGTCATTTGATTAAGTGTAGTGTTGCACAACCAATTACTGTCATTGATGTCAATAAGTTGCATATTTGTGAAAAAACTGAATTGGCAAAAATTGTGTGATATACATACAGTGACCAAAAAAAAAAAAAAAAAGACTTGTTAAGGATTGACTCTGTACAAACAAACACTTCCTGTGACCTGTTTTCTTAGTTTGAAGGGTTACGGTCACAATTTCATGAGACAATCCAGTTAATTGACTTAATCACATTTTTGGTGTTCCTGTTCTTCCTCCTACTTTCTTGCATGAGGTTTTAAAAGCGTGCAAGCAGTCATCACGGTACCAGGATCTATTTCCAGGAACAACAGAGCAGAGAACGTCAGTAATAAGAGGAGGACATGACATCTGGCTCACTGCTTCCATAGACGGGTTCCTTTGCCCTGAGACCACAAGTAAACTGCCAGCTACCATTATTGGCAGAAAATCCCTGATCAGCCGGGGGGAAGATAGGGAACAAATTTCAATGTTTCTGAAATCATGGAGGGTGGGTGAACCCCAGAAACTTGTTCAGATATGATCTTTAGACCTTAAACCAAAATAAGCTCAGAAGGAAGTCTTCTTAAAACTGACCACCAGTTTACCTTAACTAGTAAAAAGAATGGACACCCGTAAGTTGAAAGATTAGGTAGGAACCTACAGGGAATGTCAACGAGGGAAGTTCAATTCAGGAGGAGGATGAATTTGGTTGGACTACTTAAACAATTGTACGTATAGAAACTGTTATTTATGTTTTGTTGTGTATGTTCTCAACAACAAAATATGTAAAATTTAAAGAAAAATCATATCGAATTCTGGATACTTTTCTGGTGATAAGGCTTTGAAGTCACAACTTCCCAACATACCCAAAGTCCTTTTGCATATCCAACTATCAGACTACATTTAGGCCTAAATTCCTTCACTTCCTATAAAGTCATCAGGGGTCTCAAACTAATTTAATTTCCAGTAGGTTTTCATTTCATTTTCTCTACCCCTCAAGCCTTTTACCCATGACTAAGCCCTCAGCCACTAACTACGACTACTACTACTACTACTACTCTATCTACTACTACTCTTGTCATGTGCAGTCATTATGAGTTGGAATCTATTTCCCAACACCTAACAGCAAAAGCCCCACAGTAGCCATTTAACCGTATCTTCTAAACTCTAAAAGGCCTCCATGCTTCTGAATTTCCTGTTCATTTCACCATCATGGAAATTCCCACTATTCTTCAGGATATAGCTAAAGTAGCTCATCTATAGACTGCTGTGGATTATCTACTTCCTCCTACCAGCTTTTGCATCTTTTGTTGTCCATTTTCAATTGATAGACCTAGTATTATTTACTTAGTTTCTTAGATTCTCTTAGTCCTCTTTGAGTTGTAATGGCCACTTCATAGTATGTGTTTAATTAGTACTAGTTTAATTTTGTGAATACCCATCACTCAGAGCCTCAAATGTCCCCACACTCTAGCCTCTAACACCTCTGCCTCCTGTCCATGCCATCACTCCACCTACTTAGCGCCAGCCACTTCCAATTTGTTTATCAGGTGCTGTGTTGCTCTCCCAATTTCCCTCTTTAATCGGGCCGCGTTGGATATTCCCAGTAGTGTTTCTGCCATTGATTCCACGCTATCCCCTGTGCACACTGCAACGCTCCACCCACTTCCTTGTGACTTTCATTATTTTGTTGCTTGTAGCTTTGATTTTGATTTTTACTAATTCAAATGTAGCCTTCTCCATCCAGCCTTCTCTTACTGGGCAAACTGTTGATTTATCAGTTCTGTACATGGATCTTTAAGAAAATGTAGTCTTTGATCAGACACTATCACTGATTTGTGTTGTGCTTCATTTGTTTTAGGAGCCCTGCTGTTACAGTGCTTACAGTAGCTTGGCCACTAACTGAAAAGTCAGCCGTTCCAACCCACCAGCCACTTTATAGGAAAACAATGTGGCAGTCTGGTTCTGTAAAGACTCTCCATGGGAAGTTCTACTCTGTTCACCAGGGTGGTTATATGTTTAATCATTGATTCAGTGGCAGAGTTTACGGAGATATATAACATAGCAAATGTCCTTCTTAAGCCCAGTGACCTAACCTTCAAGACTTTGAAGTATAATAAAACTGACTTGGGAAGCCCTTTGCATTCTTCAGTTACAGTGCTAGAAACGCCTGTATAAGCCGACTACCGTCGAGTGTGTTCTGTGCCCGCTGTTGTTCTTGTTAGGACTCATAGTTACCCCTGTACAACAGAATGAGACACTGCCTCATGCTGTGCCATCCTCACAATTGTTCTTGTGTTTTAGTCCATTGTTTTCACCTCGGTGGCAATCCATCTCATCCAGGGCCTTCCTCTCTCTCCCTGCCCCATCTCCCTTGTACTAAGAATGATGTCCTTCTCCACAGACTGTTCTCCTCTGACAACATGTCCAAAGTACATGAGATGAAGTGTCACCTTCTCTGCTTCTCAGGAGCATCCTGGCTGTACTTCTTCCGAGACAGATCTGTTTGCTCTTTGGTAGTCCATGGTACTGTCAGTAGACTTTGCCCACATCAGAGTTCAAATACATCAGTTTTTCTTTGATCCTCCTTATTTGATATCCAACTTTGGCATGCATCTGAGCCTATTGAAAATACCATGGCTTGGGTAACATCCTTGCTTTACAACGCTTTGATGAGTTCTTGTGCAGCAAATTGACCCACAACGATGCCTCCTTTGATCTCTTGACTGCTACTTCCATGAGCATTGATTGTGGATCCAAGGAAGACAAAAATCCTTGACATCAAACTTTTCTCTTTTTATCGTGATGTTACTTATTAATCCAGTTGTGAGGATTTTGTTCTTTATATCCATACTGCAGGGTGCAATCCTTGATTTTCATCAGCACGTGCTTCAGATCCCTCTCACTTTCAGCAAGCATATTGTGTCATCTGCATATTGCAAGTTGTTAATAAGCCTTCTTCCAATACTGATACTGCGTTTTTCTTCATAATCTAGTGTCTTTGGTGATTTGCTCAGCATACAGATTGAATAAGTATAATGAGAGGATACAACCCTATCACATACCTTTCCTAATTATAAGCCATGCAGTATACCCTTGTTCTATACCCACAACTATCTCTTGACCCATATACAAGTCCCACAGCAGCACAATAAAGTATTCTGGAATTCCTGTTCTTCTCAATACTGTACATAGTTTTTATTGTCCACACAGTTGTCTAACTGTGTCAGTGCAACACAAATAAACATCTTTCTGATATTTTCTGCTTTCAGACAAGGTCCATGTGATGTTAGTAATGATAGACCCTGTCCAACATCCTCTTTTGATCCATCCTGAATTTCTGGAAGCTCCGTCAGTGTACTGAAACTCTTGTTGGATGATCTTCAGCAAAATCTTAACTTGCATGTGATATCAATGCTACGGTTCTATAATTTGAGTATTCTATTGGGTCACCTTTCTTTGGATGGGTGCACATACAGATTTTGTCTGGTCGGTTGGCCAAGTAGTTGCCTGTCTTAGATGAATGAATGCTTCTGGTCTTCATCAGCCTGTTGAAACACTCAATTAACATTCCGTCAGTTCCTGCAGACTTGTTTTTGGCTAATACTTTCAATGCATCTTGGACCGCTACCTTAGTACCATGGGTTCTTACTTATGTGCTATCTCTAGACATCATTGAATGTTGAGTCGTTCTTTTTTGTACAATGATTCTGTGTCTTCTTTCCAACTTCCTTTGGTGTCTCCTGTATTGTTCAATATTTTGCCAATAGAATCTTTCAATATGGCAACTTGAGGTTTAAGTTTTTCTTGGTTTTTTTTCTGTTTAAGATATGCTGAGCATATTCTTTTTTATTTTTCTTACTCGGGGGCTGTGCACATTTCATTATAATATTTGGCTCTGTCTTCTCCACCTGCCTTTTGAAGTTTTCTGTTCAACTCTTTGGTGTCATTTCTTCCATTTGCCGTAGCTACTCTGCAGTTTACAAGAAGTCTTAGAGTTGCTTCTGATATCCACGTTGATCTTTTCTTTCCTGACTTGAATGACCTCTTGTTTTCTTCATGTCTGATGTTATTGATGTCGTCCACAGCTCATCTGTCATTCGTGTTTAATACATCAGATCTATGCTTGAGATGGTCTCAATTCAATTGGGATATCCTCAAGGTTACATGTTGGTCTCATGCACTTGTTTTAATTTTCTTCAGCTTCAAGTGGAACTTATATATGAGCAATTCATGGTCTGTTCCACAATCGGTCCCTAGCCTCCTTTTAGCTGCTGATATTGAACTTCTCCATCATCTTTTCCCACAAACGTAGTCCATTTTATTTCTGTGTATTCCACCTAGAGAAGTCCGTATGAACAGTTGCCTTTATGTTGTTGGGAAAAAGATATTTGAGATGAAGAAGCCCTCAACCTTGCAGAATTCTGTCATGTGAGTCTCCAACTCTATTCCTGTCACCCAGGCCTCGTTGTTTCCAGCTTTTGCACTCCACTCACCAATATTTACCAACACATCTTGATCGCATGCTTGGTCAATTTCCAACTGAAGTCGTTGGTAGAACCCTTCAGTTTCTGCATCACTAGCTTTAGTGGTTGGTACATACATTCGAATCATCGTTGTATTTGATTGGATCTCCTTGTTAGCAGGTAGACCTTATCCTATCACAGATGCACTGTACTTCAAGATAGATCTTGAAATGTCCATTTTGATGTTTAATGCTACACCATTCCTCCTGATTATGTCCTATCTGGTATAGTAAACCAAAGATTTCTGATTCAAAATAACCAAAGCTAGTCCATTCCTATTCATAATGACCCTTTATAGTGTTTCTAAACCTGTAAATCTCTACAGGAGCAGCCAGCCTCATCTTTCTCCTGTGGAGCGGATAGTGAGTTTAAACCACCAACCTTACAGTTACCTGCTCAATGTTTCATTGATTGTCCTGTGTCAACCTGCAATAATAGAATTAAGATAAACAATCATTAATAATTCAACTTGGTATTGAACTATTTACTGTTTTCCTCTTTCTTGCACCTAAGTTTTTTTAATTTTTCAGAACACATGTGCACTGTGGTCTACTTTGATGACTGCATGTCTATACATCAGTGCAAGATATCCTGTGAGTCCATGGGGGCATCCAAATACCGCTGGTTTCACAATGCCTGCTGTGAATGCATCGGGCCTGAGTGCATCGACTATGGCAGTAAGACTGTGAAGTGCATGAACTGCATGTTTTAAAGAAAGGAAATACTGAGCTAAGCAATTTTGTCAAAAAGAAAGATGTGAAAAGTATTCAGTAAGATGAAGACACTAAAAAATTAAAATGTGTTACTTTAAATATATAACTCTAGTAATTTGATAAATTATATGATTATAGTTGCTCTTATTGACCTTTTTACTCTAGCAATAAAGCCTTTCCTTGGATCCTTTGAATCTTTGTACAACTTTGGTTATTTAAGGTACAAGCATATAGATAATTCCTTGAAAGATAGGGGGCATTACACATACAGACTGAATGCTATTTTCTGTAGCATTCCAAAGCATATTGTTTTGAAGGTTATGAAAGAAGCATGTCCAAGTAAGTTAACGCTTGTTCAGGATACATGGGGGTACCCAAAAAAACCTGAATTTTTTTTTCTCACAGCGATGTATTTAAATTTTTTTACAAAACAACCTTATCATCTTCAGAGTACTCTCCATTATACTTAATACATTTGTCAAATTTGCAGTTCAATCTTGGAAACATGTTTCAAACTCATCCGTTTTTGGATGGCTGATAGCACCTCCCTCGTTTTTTCTTCATCATCAAATTGCTGTGCTTTATGCCTCTCTGCATTCCCGGAAACAGGAAGAAGTCACATGGAGTCAAGTCAGGTGAGTAAGGTGTGTGGGGCAACAGAGGCATGCTTTTTTTTTTTTTTTTTTTGCCAAAAGCTGGCGCACAGAGATGGTTGTGTAAGCAGGTGCATTGTTGTGGAGGCAAAACCAGTCCCCATCTCCACAAATCTGGCCTACTTTTTCCGCACACTGTCACACAATCTTTCAGAACCTCTGCATAGAAAGCTTGTTTGACAACAGTCTGACCTGGTGGGACAAACTCCAAATGCACTACAAGTCGACATTTTCATCTGTTCAGGAAATTGACAAAAGTTTAGAATGAGGCTTGTCATCGATTGACATTTCACCCTTTTGAATGAGAAAACTACTCGTGCACTTGAGTTTTCCCTATAGCACTGTCCTTGTAAGCTGTGTGCAACCCCACAACAGTTTCTGAGGCATTTTTCCACAAGCAGGAAACAAATTTCACAGCCTCACACTGTTCTCTGCAATCAGCCATCACAAAAAGTGAGGTTGGAGCAAAACTGCTTCTACGAAAAAATTCACTTTGACCAGAGAGAAACCCTCCCAGGTGACGCCACTGGGTGCACTATCTCAGAGCAAGTTCCTTGATGATTGCCCAGTGGGCAAAATGCATACTATGAAAGTCCCATCCAGCGGAGCTTTTTTTGGAGGAGGGGTTTTTGGGGGTACCCCCTCATATTCTTAAGACACTGAGTTTTTATAGATGAATGCTATTATTCAGTTCCTTTCACTGTTTACCAGTTTTATGAATTCCTCAAATAGGTCACTCAAAAATGTTATATAAAAATCACATACGAAGTATAGTTTCCAATTATGCTTGGTTTTAGTGGTCTTGGTTTTAGAAAGGAAATGCTTACTATACAAGAATAAGTGAAAAAATATTGCTACTACAACTTCAGTTCACATTCCAACCAAAACATCTTTAAACACATATTTGCAGCTATAGACAAGTTCTCTGAGTAATACACTTGTCTTGGTCTCATTAAGGTGCCTTAAAAAAGAAAGAAAAGAATATCTAATCAAAACAGTGGCATCAGAGCATATATGCTGTTGCAAATTTAAGGCAGCTCAGAAAGTTATGGAAACTGTTTTTTGGGACACCATATGAGTAATCTTAATAGATTTTTCTCAGAGGATACAGGATGATCGTGTGAATTTATTAGGAAGAATGGAAGACTGGATTGGTGAGAAAAACTCAGGAAAGTTGTTCCAAGGAATTTTTTTCTATTTTTTTCTGCTCTTTCTTCAAGGGTTGCAAGGGCTACCCTAAGCAAATTTTGTTGGGAAATCCCATCTACTCTACAATCTTGATCTTGTCTTTCCAGAGATAGATAGATATGTATCCCAAACTCAAAGAACATTTCAAAGGAATGCAATATGAGTCCCTTGCTGATGCCCACACTGCCATTTTGATTAGAGAGATGGAAAATACCCATTTTCGGGTGAATATGGATCCAGTTGGAGGATATGTTGAAAAACAGTAGCTTCACATTTTGATGTTTAACCAAGATTTATATTATTGTGTAGCAATGTTTTTTTTAACTTACCCTTGTATTTTGCAGTTTAAAACTATTAGATTGTAGATTTTGTCCTGAAATGTACATGCTGACAAAGTTTTAGGAAAATGTTCTCATTCTCTTCCGTTCTCCTTGCCCAAAGTGCTTATGTGGACCATGAGGAAGTATCTTAGTAAGAATATCATGAATACTATGAAAATGCATGAAATGTACACGGCTAAGGGAAATAATTAGAATGCTGAAGTATTTCTTGTATACCGGCTTAAAGAGCATTAGGGATGAGTCATAACTGACAAATCCAACTATAATTAGAGCAACAAGGACCAGTTCATCCCTCTGATACTGTGCTGCCAAGCAAGGATAGGTCTACCTATGAACAAGCAAGCAAGATTGGAAAACTAGGAATTAAAACAAACAGAATGATTGACATTAATTTTTATTGCATAATATTTCATGTTATGCTTATATCTGAATCTGATATTCTTTTTTATCAAGTATAATTATATAATGGGATGTTAAAATTATGAAATGTTAAAAAAAATCTGCTTAAAATGACAATTGTCTCCTAATGCACTGAAGAGTATTTTGTCAGCTTTTTATATCATTTCAATAAAGATAAACTTAAACACTATGTGCCTTTTCTAGTAACAAAATTTCAGACATTAATCTAAAGCATAAATAATTATTTTACAGAGACTCTTTATAAAATTACTGATTCATCTAGTATATATTTGAATTACAAGTAAGTTTTTAGGAACACCTTTTATGTAAACAGTAGAGGGTTCATTTGTAATTTTATGATTAGTATAATATTTAAAGCCTTGATACCATTTCTGCTCTTTCAGACAGCTGTAATGAATACAAGTAAGGGAGGGTAGCCTTCAGTTTTTACAATTCAAATCATGAGTGTATTTTTTAATAGAAAAAGATTTAGATATTCTTTTCTTCCTTGAAAACAACTATGCTCCCTTTTTAAATTAATAAGTATAAAACTGAGGGTTTACTTAAAAAAGAGAAACTTTAAAAAAGAATTGAGAGTCAGCTGCTTCATTTCAACCTGTCATTTTTCAAAGTAATTTCATACCTGTAAATTGAATGATGTTTTGTGATTGTTGGCGACATGTTTCATGTTGCTTTAAATATGTCAAGTAGATTTTTAACTAGCATTTAGCATTTTTTCATATCTTTATTATTAAAATGTTGAGTGTAATATTTCTGTTCCCCCCTCCCCCAGAGGATGATTTCTTGAATTGTTATATTTTAATTGATTTTTCTTACCTGTATCTCTCCCATTATCCCTAAATGTAAATGGATTTCCATATTTAAAGTTTGCTTAGTTTTTGTGTTTTACAAAGGATTTGAAAGACTGGAAAAATCCAGTACTAATTCTATAATGTGTTTTAGATTAATTTAGAAGTTTATCACTAGAGAAACCTATAGAAACCTGTACACTCAGCAAAATGTAGACCTCTGGTAACATCCCAAGCATAATTCATTTTTGTATTGATGCTTTGGTTTAAAAAACTATTTTTATAACCAACCCTTGCTTCAAAAAAGAAAAAAAAGGAGGGGAAAAGAACTTACTAGCTTACAAACAAACCAGTGGCTGTTATAAAGACAGTATCACGAAAGTTCTTTCCTCTGATAAGTTGTGTACTTGCTGGTAGGTTTTCTTTGTCAGTCTCCCATAACATCTAATTATTACCGAAATTGCACTCATAATTGTGCTACCAAATCAAATGGTAATCTAAGTAAAGTCTAGTCTTAGTTTAACATACTGTAACAGATTGTAATTAGAAGGGATGTCTTCATTTAGAGATGTGACTTCTAAAGTTTCAGAAAACAAAATGGAGAAGAGAACCCAAAAGTTTCCTGGAAAATAAACCACATTTGACAAGTGTTTCATGTTTGTTTTTTAATAAAAGCCTCTTTGATTTCTAGTCTGTTCCGCATTCCCAAGAGTGTGTTTATTGTGTTTCCTATAACCTACCACATTTAAAAATCTGAGTTTTTCTTTGTTGTCCGTATAAACTATAATATTTTTATTAACATTGAAATGTGTATGTCCTATTTTTTTATGAAACAGATCACACTATAGATTTTATTCAACCACTTGCTTTTTACGAATGATTATATATTGTGTGCATCATTCTGAGAGGGGACATACCTTATTCTTTTGAATGGCTACAAAGTAAGCATTCTGTCCCACTGACTGGATGCACCATTATGTAATCTTCTCTACAGATAAAGGTGAGCTCTTCCAGTGGCATGTTAATATTCAAGGGGCTTTACAAAGCCCATGCAAAACTAGAATGGAAAGATAATGGATAACTTGGCACACCCACTCCTTAGACCGCTACAACCGTTCTCAACCTGCTTTGGGGGTCGAACGACCCTTTCACAGGGGTCGCCAGATTCATTAACAGTGGCAAAATTTCAGTTATGAAGTAGCAACAAAAATAATTTTATGGTTGAGGGGGTCACCATCACATGAACTGTATTAAAGGGCCCTGGCATTAGGAAGGTTGAGAACCACTGCTCTACAACAGAGAGCAGATGACGCAGACGCACATGGAAATCTTAGAACTCTGAGCTTCAGTGGCAAGGATGGAGAAATGGATTGAATTTGAACTAGGAGAAGAAGCTGAGTGGAAGTGACAAGAGAAGAGACGGACGGGCAAATTGTTGGCCGGCCTGACACAGTGCAGCCATCTTGAACTTTTGCATGTAGTGGATTGAAACACTGGAGATGAGAAAGATGGGATCCTCCCTTGGTCTCCCACCCCGTGGGTGACCAGAGTGTAGTCAGCCTCACCTACTCGGCAGCTGGTGACACTGCTGACCACCCCACCCCAGGGCATGTAGCCCTTGGTCTGCCTGGGTCAGCCACACCCTCATGGATCCATCACCAGGTGCACCCCACACTATATCACCCCCATCTGGAGGCATGCGAACTCTGCCTCATCAAACCAATAGAGCACACTGGGCTAGATTTCTGACCACCTCTAGACATGCAAACACTCCATAACCACAGCTGCCATTGAGCCTAAAAATATTTCTCCAGGAATCGGCATCATATCCTCAGCCATTATCTGAGCCATCAGGAACTTCATCTAGGACTGGGCAGTCAAATCCTCTCCCATCCCCCTCCTGCCCCAATAGCTCTATGGGTGGTAAAAGATTTAGACCCAACCTGGTGCCTCCTCTTCCTGGTTCTCTCTCCGTTTATCTCACTTCATTTGTTTTCATCCTTTTCTTTGATTTTCCTTTTTCTTTCTATGGTTCTAGTTTTCTCCCTTTATGTTTTTCTTTTATATGTATTTATATATTTTATATATATATAAAATAGTTTTATTGACACATCTTACACAATCCAATATATCCATTCACATAGGAGGAGGTACCCCCCAAAAGCCAGAATTCCTCCCCCAAACAATATATTAAATTTTTTTTAATAAGACAACCTTAGCACCTTCAAAGTATTCTCCATTACACTTAATACACTTGTCAAATCTGCGATTCCATTCTTAGAAACATTTAAACTCATCTGGAAGGCTGACAGCACCTCCCTTGTTTTGTTCTTCACCACTTTGACACTCAAATTGGTGTCCTTTCCTGTCCCTCTTCATTCGTGGAAACGAAACCTCATGGAGCGAGGTCAGGTGTGTAAGGTGTGTGGGGCAAGAGAGGCATGCTGGTTTTTGCCCAAAACTGGCGCACCGAGGGCTGCATGAGCAGGTGCATTGTGGCAAAACCAGCCCCCATCTGTCACAAATCAGGCCTTTCTTTGTCCCACAGTGTTATGTAATCTTCAGAACCTCTAAATAGAAAGCTTGTTTAACCTGGTGGAATGAACTCCAAATGCACTACAGGAAGTTGAGGGACATCCAGAACGATGTTTGTCATCAATCCACATTTCACTTTTTTCGAAGGAGAAAACTTGAGTTTTTCCCATAGCACTGCCCTTGTAAGCTGTGTTCAACATCACAAGAGTGTCTGCGGCATTATTCCCAAGCAGGAAACAAAATTTCACAGCTGGATCCCGTTCTCTGAAATCAGCCATCACAAAAAACGAGGTTCCAGCAAAACGGCTTTTATGAAAAAAAATCACTATGACCAGAGAGAACCTTCCCAGGCGACACCACTACGTGAACTGTCTCAGAGCCAGTTGCTAGATGCTTGCCTGGTGGGAAAAATGCAAACTACGAAAGCTCCGCCCAGTGGGGCTCTTTTTTTTGTGGGGGGGGGGGTACCCCCTTGGACATTGCTGTAGTTCAACCCTATCACGTGGAGTTACAAATTCATGAATGCTATCAGCGCCCCATTCTTCCCTGCACCCTACCCCTTCCCATACCCTCAGGGAACCATTACTCCTATTACTGTTTCTGCAAAGTTAGCTATTTTTTATTTTCATGTACCAAGTGATCTTAAATATATAAATGAACATACTCAAATCTAATATGATTAATGAACTAAAATAACAGCCTTAATAGTAAGGGGAGGAAATATTTTAAAACTAGCGGGTAAATATGTGGTTTATCGGTGCCGTTCCACACCCTGGATTTATCACACCAGTGTGGCCCTTCTGTGAGCAACTGTCCAATTATCTTACAGGTGGGTTTAGGGTCTCCACTACATCACCGCCCCTTCACGAGTTGGTTGTGTGTTTCAACTTCTGATACCTCTTCTCATTGACACATTATGATCACACAGGCTGGTGTACCTCTATGTGGGCTTCGTTGCTTCCCTGCTGTAAGACCCCAAACGCTTTATCTTTTGATAGCCAGGCAACATCAGTTTTCTTCACCATATTCGCTTATGCACCCTTTTGGTCTTCAGTGATTGTGTCAGGAAGGTGATTATACAGTGCCAAATTATTAGAACAAACTGTTCTTGTACTGAGGCAGGATATAAGTAGAAGCCCAAAGTCCATCTGCTTCCTAGTTACATGTGTGTTAATTTTATTTCATTTTCCCCCCTACTACTCCACAGTTATGTTTACCCACTCACATTTCAGCAATTCCTCTCAGATACCATTCATTTGTTTACATCCATCAACTCTCCTCCCCAACAATTTTAGAGCACTTATATTTTCTTATACCCATCCTTATTGGCTACCTGCTCCCCTCCCACCCTCTCCTGCTATCTTATCACCCCCAGGAGTCATCAGTCCAGTCACTGTCTCCATAACATTGCCTATCCTGGATTACTTGTATAGATAAACACCAAACACACACACACACACACAAATGACAGCAGATAAAATGAGGACCTGATGCCATGCCGGGGGCTTAAGTGGAGAGCAAATATTTTGAGAATGATGAGGGCAATGAATATACAAATGTGCTTTACACAATTGATGTATGTATGGATTGTGATAAGAGTCATATGAGCCTCTAATAAAACTATTAAAAAAAAAAACCCACATCATCTCATTTCTTACAGAGTTACCTATCCCAGGTCTCGCTTACCTAACCACTCATGCATGCTTTTAATCTTCAGTAATCAAGTCCAAAAGGCCAAAACCCTGTAGGTCCATGTTGTCATTTTAGCAATCAAGGATGGAGTGGTCTAGTATCACCCCTCCCCCCACAGTTACAACTTTAGTCTTTCAGTGTAGCCTCCTTGTGATTAATCCACATCCAGTTCAGAAGGGATGCCAAGTGGTACCCCCCCAGTCAGAAGTCTACACTTGAGGTTTTGGGGGGACTTTGTGGTTTCGCACGCATTGGTCTATTGCACTACCATCTTGATTTGGCCCCAGGTGGATGGGTCAGACGGGCCACTCTTCCTGAACTGTCTTCAGAGCCGTCCTCTGAGGCGCTGTCATCCAGGTTGCGCATGTCTCCTCTCAAGCTGAGACCAGCCCTGCAGTCATCTTTGGGAATGAGCTGCTCCTGTAATATTGCCCCCGTGAATTGGCACACCAGAATGAGGTCCACTTTTACTCTCCTTTTCCTGTGGGAATACAAGATGCTCCCCTTGGTTGGACTACTGCCCTGAACCCCCCATTGCCATTATTATTCTTCCCCCGGACCTCGGGACCTTAAAGGCATATGGGAGGAGGGGGTGTCTTTCGGCACAAGTACTATCCAAATCTGGTGTTGATAACATATGGATCATTGGCTCTGGTTGGGCTCTTGCTAGAATATCTGGTCCTCAGCCTGGGGATTTTGTGTTGTGCATGTTTTCCCTTGTGCTCATTCCACTGTTTCAACTTACCTCAGGGGACTCGTGTTGTACTTAACCTTTTATTCTTGGTTAAGTACACTATCTACACTCAGCATAATATCCTCCAAATCTTTTCACGAGATGAGATGCTTCAAAGTTTCCTCACTATTTTTGAGGGATGTGTAGTATTCCATTGTGTGTATGTACCAGAGTTTCTTTTTTTTTCTTTAATTTAAAAAAAATCATTTTATTGGAGGCTCGTACAATTCTTATCACAATCCATGCATACATCGTTTCAAGCACATTTGTACATTTGTTGCCGTCATCAATCTTAAAACATTTACCTTCTACTTGAGCCCTTAATATCAGCTCCTCATTTTCCTCCTCCCTCCCCACTCCCCCTCCCTCATTAACCCTTCATAATTCATAAATTATTATTATTTTGTCATATTTTACACTGTCCGGCGTTTCCCCTCGCCCACTTCTCTGTTGTCCATCCCCCGGGGAGGTGGTTATACATAGATTCTTGTAATCAGTTCCCCCTTTCCATCCCACATTCCCTCCACCCTCCAGGCATCACCACTCTCACCACTGGTCCTGAAGGGGTCATCTGTCCTGGATTCCCTGTGTTTCCAGTTGCTATCTGTACCAATGTACATCCTCTGGTCTAGCCAGATTTGTAAGGTAGAATTGGGATCATGATAGTGGGGGGAGGAAGCATTTAAGAACCAGAGGAAAGTTATATGTTTTATCGTTGCTACCCTGCACCCTGACTGGCTCATCTCCTTCCCACAACCCTTCAGTAAGGGGGTGTCCAGTTGCCTACGGATGGGCTTTGAGCCTCCACTCTGCACTCATCCTCATTTATCATGATAAGATTTTTTGTTCTTTAATGACTGATACCTGATCCCTTCGACACCTCGTGGTCACACAGGTTGATGTGCTTCTTCCATGTGGGCTTTGTTGCTTCTGAGCTAGATGGCCACTTGTTTATCTTCAAGCCTTTAAGACCCCCCGATGCGATATCTTTTGATAGCTGGGCACCATCAGCTTTCTTCATCACATTTGCTTATGCACCCACTTTGTCTTCAGCAATTGTGTCAGGAAGGTGGGCATCATGAAATGCCAGTTTAATAGAATAAAGTGTTTTTGCACTGAGGGAGTAGTTGAGTGGAGGCCCAATGTCCATCTGCTACTTAAGAGAACATCTTAACTGCAGCCAGGTTTAGGCTCAATGGTTGCCAAAAACATTGTACAAAGACCAGTATTTTGGGTAAGATTGACGCAAATGACGATGTTTTATGGAATAAAGCACATCTGAAAATGATTCTGGGATTTATCAATCTCATGAAAACTGGTTTCTGAGGGGATCTGCTGAGCAAGTGAAAGTCAAGGCAGCGGGTCAACTCTGAAGGTTATGTATGACAACTATTTGGGGAGTGATATTGATAGATTTCCTTGAAAGGCATAGGCCATTCATAGGGCTTTACTAGAAAGAAGATTTTAGATAATTGAAAACTGCTTTGGTAGAAAAGGGGGTGGGGGCGGGGCAGGAGAATTGTACCCAAGAATTTCTCCCCCCGCCCCAGTCCCCTTGGGTACAATAGCCTTGCTCATTTTTCGAGGGTAGCAAGACTTATCCTATGATGATTTCATTGATTAAACTTACTGCATCCACCCCACAGCCCTGACCACGCCTCACCAGACTTCTTCTTGTTCCCAAAACTCACCACACTGAACAGGGCTATACTTCCAATCCCTCAAGGACACTGTTTTGAGCTGGTGCAAATCTAAAAGCACAGAATTCTCTGAGGGAAGCTTATGGAAACTCTACCTTCCAAAGGGCATTGACCTAGATGGAGGATATATTGAGAAATAATAGCTTCACATTAAAAATAACAATAGTCAAACTTTAACAATAAATTAGGTGGTGGGGGAGTTGTTGTCTGTCAGATCATCATTTTTGTACTCCACATTAACGACTTAACTCTCCCATTAGCTTGTCCGGCATCCCTCAGTTTTGTTTTGTTTTTCACTTCCCATTAATCAGGTATTTTTCCCCCTTCATTAATGGACACCTGTATTTCCTGCCCTCTTATTTTCCTTCCTTCTTTTCCCCTCCCAACACGGATAACCACCAAAGTGTGTTTCTTTTGGTATAAAAACTGTAATTTTAATTATTTTATAACTGGTCTCATGCAATATTTGCCCTTTTCTGTTTGACTGAATTCACTGCATATTGTCCTCTACTCTAGATCATCTATGTCATAAGATGTTTCAGTTTCATAATTATTATTTAATGGTTTTATTGGCATACAATTCACATACCATATAACTCAATAATTCAGTCATGTTAAGAAAAGTTGTACAATTATCACCACAATCAATTTTAGAACATTTTCTTTTTTGTTGTACTCATTGTTGTTAGCTTTCTATTCTCCCCCAGCCTCCCAAGAAACCATTTATCCAGTTACTGTCTACCTATACTGGATTTCATATATGGAAAACCATACCCGCCCCCACCCCCCAAAAAAAATCACAAAAGAAACACTAACAACAATAATAAAGAGGAAAAACTTCAATAGAAAATAAAGCAGAAAATATTAAAACCTAGAAAAATGTTTTTAAAGAAGGTGAATAAAGCCACCGTGAAAAACTGTCCCAAAAATTAGGTGACTGTACTTTGAGGAGGCAGCTCTTTCTGAAACATATTTTGATTGCCTTCCAACCTGAGGCTCATCTTCTGGCACAGTAGTGAATAATGCTCCTCTGATATTCATAACATTTTTTCAATGCATAATCTTTCAGAAGTAATCTACCCATTCTTTCTTTTTAGTCTGTTCTTAGTCTGTAAGATCAACTGAAACCTGTTAACCATGGGTGACCCTGCTCCTTTTTAAAAAAATACCAGTGGCATAGCTACCAGTATCACAACAACAGCAATATCTAGGGCAACATGGTATTACAAACTGACTTCCTAGTGGGGTCAGATGTGAAACGCTGAGGCATGTAGAGATGCAGTTTGGAGTCTTTGGCAGACCCCTGTTTGTGAATCACAGCACAGACGCTCTTCAATTTGGAGCAAACCCCTGCTATCCTCTGCAGATAACGACTTTCCTCTTGAGAAACCACTTTGGCTTGTTTTTGGATCTTACTAGAGACTGAACATCTAACCATAGGCCACCAACTCACTATGCAGCTTGAGTTTCCCATCCTGAACTCTGATCCACAGAGTGATAACATCAAACATACATAGCAGCAGTCTCTCACTAAACAGATGTGGTATGGATGATATCTGTCTCTAGCAAGACCTGAAGGCATAAGCAAATTTCACAATAAACTGGCTTGAATGCCATGGCCTCCACTCCATCACACTACCATCCCTCTCACAGTTTATGGCCTCCTGGGGAGTCTCTTGTGATTAATGGACGGAGGAAGAGAAAACTCATGCCTGCTTTACAAATAGTTCTATACAATATGCAGGTGACGCTAGAAAAAGGACAAAAGGACAGTGGTAGCACTAAAGCACATTTCTGGAACCTCCCTGAAGGCCACTGGTCAAGGGAACTCCTGCCAAGGGGAAGAACTTCAAGTAGAGCACGTAATTTTTCACTTTGCTTGGTAGGTGAAATGCTCAGGTGGCATCTGAGGGTAGCAGGAGTGGAGGTTATTCATGGGTTCAGCAACAAGGATGACTTGACTACAGTCATTGCCGAGTGTCCAATCTGCCAGCAGTAAGGATCGAAATTGAGTCCATGGTATAGAGCCATTCCTCACAGAGATCAGCCAGTAACCTAGTGGCAGGTTGATGATCTTGGGTCTCTTCTATCATGAAAATAGAAGAGCTTTGTTCTTGCTAGAATAGACATGGACATGGTTTTGCTTTCCCTGCATACAATGCTTCTGCCTTTCTACCATCATAGTCTGCTGCCCAGTATTGCTTCCAGTCAAGGGACTCCCTTCACGACAAGTGAAATACTGCAATTGCTTATGCTCATGGAATTCACTGGCATTAACATGTTACTCAGGAGCCGTGGTGGCATGCTGGGTTGCATGTTGGGCTGCTAACCACATGATCATCAGTTTACACCCACCCACCACTCTGTAGGAGAAAGACAAAGCTTTCTGCTCCCACAAGGGTTTGCAGCCTCAGAAACCTAAAGGGGCAATTCTACTCTTTCCTACAGGGCCACTGTGAGTCACACCTGACTCACTGGCAGTGAGTCACCATGTTCCCATCATCACTTGACTGGCTTTAAAGAATGAGGAAACAGGTTCCTAAGGACACACTCACTGGCTCAGCTAGTTTGAGAATATCTTGGAGGTTGTGGCAATGTGGGAGGCTACATATGCTTTAAGGAGCCAGGAGTCCCTGGTCCAGGAATCAAGGGGTGAAAATGGAGTGGCAGCATTCACTACTACCTCTAGTGATTCACTAGGCATTTTTTGCTTCTTGTTCCTATGACCTCCAGGCCTGGAGGTCTTAGTTCCAAAGGAAAGAATACGTCCACCTGGGTACACAATACTCCTCCTAAATCAGTGGTTCTCAACCTTCCTAAGGCCACGATCCTTTAATATAGTTCCTTATGTTGTGGTGATCCCCCCAACCGTAAAATGATTTTCATTGCTACTTCATAACTGTAATTTTGCTACTGCTATGAATCGGTGAGCCCTGTGAAAGGGTGGTTCGACCCCAAAGGGGTTGTGACCCACAGGTTGAGAACCTCTTCTCTAAATCAACCCTGATTAAAAAGGGGAAATCTGATTGGTATTACATAACAGAGTATTGATAGAACACAAGAGGGATCCCTAGGATGTATCTTTAATCACCAGGCCCTGTGATGAAAGTCAATGGAACACGATAGCAAACCAATTTCCACTTGACTACTAATGACTGAGATCCTTCAGGAATGAAGGTTTGAGCCACCCCATCAGACAAGGGATCGGGTGAGGTGCTTGCAGACGGCAAAGGGAATATGGGATGAGCGGTGGAAGTAGGTAGTTATTGGTTATAAGTACCAGCCAACACCATGTTAACAGCTACAGAAGTGATGACTGTAACGGTTATAATATTTCTTCTTTTGATGTGTGCATCAAAGATTTTGTTTTCTTCATTTATGCAATAGAAGATTTAAATGAGGCTAGTGTGTTTCTGGGTGTACACAAGTTAGTTATATCAGGTTGGGGGGAGTAAACTTAATTACTGTTTAAAAGCGATTATGTATGTGCTAAGAAGATGAGTATCAGTGGCAAGCTGAGAAGGGATGAACTATGATGGGTAAGGTTGTTCTGATATAGTGAATCTGATATAATGATATAATGCTGAGATCTGCTATGAGCAGCCACTCAGTTCAAAGGGAATTTCCTTGGGGGAATGTGCTGCTTCCGGTACGTATAGATGTGCCAGCAAAGCTCTTTTGTTAGATTTGGATCCTGCCTTTGGCTCATCATCTACTGATCGCCAGTTCTTTGGATTTAAGCCAAACCTGGGGTGTATTAGCTTCTGTAGCCTGTGCCAGCAATCTTACCTGCCAACCTTGGATTCATCTGCATAGCCTTTCTTGCAAAGAATTCTGATTTTCCATTCATATCACGTCAAATGGCACTTGTGGTATCCTTGATGGACTCAAAATGTGTTCCTGTAAAGTGGTCTTTGAGTTTTTCATTGTATCTGAGTGACAACTTAGAATGTGTAGTAATGAACTGTGGTGGCATTGTGGGCTAGACAATGGGCTGCTAACTGAAAATACCATGGCTTGGGACAGGTGAACCTCAACCCTCAGTCACAGCTCTACTTTTCAACACTTTAAAGAGGTCTGTGCAGCAGCTTTACCCAAAGCAATGTGTTTATTGATCTCTTGACTGTTGCTTCCATGAACACTGATTGCGGATCCAGGCAAGATGAACTCCTTGACAACTTTTACTTTTTCTCCATATATCAGGATGTTACCTATTGGTCCAGTGGTGACGATTTTAGTGTTCTTTACATGGAGCTATAATCCACACTGAAGGCTGCAATCCTTGATCTTCATCAACAGGTGATTCTGAAGTACTCTGAGGCTCATTTGCTAACCTGCTGATGCTTGCTTCTGTATTTTTTCATTGCTTAAGCTTGCTATTTCCTCATTTGTCTTCCTGCCCAGAGCCACTGGATTAAAAATTCTGATGGGCTTCTGCCCACACCCATAAGGAATACTGCCAGGAAGTTCCCTAGTCAGTGTGTGCCATCGTGCTTGGATGCGAAGTCCCCACACGCATTTTGTTGCTTCGTAAACTGGAGTTTGAGTAGTGTTCGGGCCAAGAGATGTTGAGCGCTAGCGGACTCCTGGCCACCTGTTCCAATAAAGCTTTTCATTTGATCATTTTTGGTGTGGCCCTGATTAGTCTGGAGACCCGGATGTGACAATTCAAGTCCTCTCACGCTCAGCAAGCAGGTGGTGTCATCTGAGTACTGCAGGTTGTTAATGAGCCTTGCTTCCATCCTGCTGCCACCTCTTCGGATAGCTCAGCTTCTCCAATGATTTGCCCAGCGTACACATTGAGTCAGCGTGGTGAGAGGCTGCCACCTGACACCTACCTTCCCTGATATAAGCCATGTTAAGTAACTGATTTAAATGACTTAGAATAATTTCTAGGCCCACAAAAATTAGCCCTTTATCAAGTGAGCATATTGGTCCCAGCTAGATTCACATACTCATACCACTTAAAAAAAATCTCTAAGATGGAAACAAGTCATCATGCTGGCAGATTCGCCTTCTCTCATTTTGCCTTTTGGACCTTTGTTTTTTATTCCTACTGAGGACAGAGCTCTTATGTTGCAGGGAATGTCAACAGAAAAAACATATTTATGCCTTTCTTTCATCGCCCACATAACAATTTTCCTAATGCCCAGTCAGGTCAGTGTCCATCCCTTGGCCTAATAAGTATTGCCAAAGGCAGAGATTCTTGAAATTGGCACCATAGCATGTCTATCCCAGTGGTGAAAGGGCAAAGAGAAAGCTTTTGAAATTCAGGATGGCTACCTGCCCCATTATCTAGTTATCTGTGGGAAGCTCTTCAGGGTCATCTTGAGGTTGAACTATGAAGCAAACAAGATACACATATTGATGCCCAGTGGAATCCAAATCAGAGATTCTATAAGGCAGAGTAAAATTTGTGTTTGCAAGGTGGCAATCTTTATGGAAACAGACTGCCACATTTTTCTCCCACTGAGGGGCTGGTAAGTTTGAACCACCAAATTTTAGGGTAGTAGCTGTTTTCCGGTACAAAAGAGACTCCATCTCTAACTTATTTAAGGTGAACATTTTATTAAGTCATAAACGAGACAAAAACACAGGCACAGGTTATTATAACTAGGACCAAATGATGTCCAAGCTTTGTTGAGATATAAAGCTTTAAGAGCATGGGAGGCCAAAGGAAATTGTCAGGAAAGCATTAATATATCACAGTTACACATGGGACTGCAGAAGCAGGTACAGGACACGTACATTATGCTGCTAGAAAGGTTTACAGGATTGATCTGTGGCCTCCAACCAAGGCACTCAGGGTGAGATTGGTAGAGCATGACTCACGACTGTGTCCCCCGTCTGTCCCCATTAGGTGACCTCCATCAAGGACACACCCAGGCAAGGCCCAAAGAGAGATTGCCCCACCCTGGGATGGCTGGAGAGGAGTGGAGGCAATCTACTTTCTAATTCACTCTGCCTGAGGGCAAGATTATCTATATCCTTGGGTCCCTGATGGTGTGATGCTCAAGTCTTGGGCTGCATTCCTAAAGGTCCTCAGGGAGGGAGAAAGACCGGGCTTTCTCTTCTCAGGCTTTCTCTTCTCCC
The DNA here is from genome assembly GCF_000313985.2 of Echinops telfairi. Taxonomy (NCBI): domain Eukaryota; kingdom Metazoa; phylum Chordata; class Mammalia; order Afrosoricida; family Tenrecidae; genus Echinops; species Echinops telfairi. The sequence continues at coordinate 7,194,357 of NW_022103921.1, forward strand.
GTTTGAACAGAGTCTAGGAAACTCGCAGGCGCAGTTCTACCCTTCATTGACTTGATGGCAGAGTTTTGGTTCATGATCAGTAAGAGTTCACTGGAGGCTTAATCTATGTGGGGACTCTGCAAATGGATTTTGATATGTTAACTGCTATCCAAGGCCTTTTGAAAACTGGGGTGCTCAGAATTTTTAATACACAACCAGAGGTCTGCAGTTCAAACCCACTAGCTGCTCTGCAGCAAAAAAGGCTTTATCCTTCAATGAAGAGTTAGTCTCAGAAACCCACAGTGGCAGCTCTACCTTGTCCTATACAGTCTCTCTGAGTTGGAATCAACTCCATGGCAGTGGTTTTGTCTTTTCCGGTTAGGCAAGTTCTGTAACCAGGGCTCCCTGGGCTCACTCTATAGAGTAGGCAACGGAGAGTATATAAGGCAAATTTGATAGATTTTAGGAAACGTGATCAGGAGGTATCGTGCAGCACAGATTGCTGTTACCACTGCGAATAGATGTGCTTGTGAAGTTCCCTCTCCCCTGGCCCCCAAACAACAAACCTACCCCATCAACTTGATTCCATCTTGTGTGGATCCTTACTTAGGGTTTTGGAGCCTGTAAATCTGAAAGCCTCATCTATTCTAAATAATTTCTTTCTCTTAATAAGTTGCCAAATTTTCTAAAACACTTCAACAAACAAACGCGGATTTCAAGCAATTAATATGCTGTAGGGGACTTGGGGGAGGACTTTCAGTCCTGATTTCTGGAGAAACCTAATTCTTTTCATTCGTTCTCAGAATTCAGTCTTATTTGCGGGCTAAACATATGGCTGGGCATTTCTAACTCAAATTGCTTTGTAAACGGTGATCCAAACAAAGTGGTATGACAGCAATTCTGTGAGAAGGTGGAGGGAGGGCAGGTTGGAAACAGGGAACCAATTACAAGGATCTACATGTGACCTGCTCCCTGGGGGATGGACAACAGAAAAGTGGGTGAAGGGATACGTTGGACAGAGCAAGATATGACAAAATAACAATTTATAAAATATCAAGGGTTCATGAGGAAGGGGGACAGGGGAGGGTGGGGAAAAGAGGTGCTGATGGGGGGGGCGCTTAGGTGGAGAGCAAATGTTTCGAGAACGATGAGGGCAATGAATGTACAAATGGGCTTTACACAATTGATGTATGTTTGGGTTGTGATAAGAGCTGTAAGAGCCCCTAATAAAACGATTAAAGAAATAATTTTTCAAAAAGGCCTAGCAATTCTGTTGGCTCCGTCAACACTTAATTTAGGAATTTTGTGGGTGGTCCCCCACTGGCCCTCGGCGCTTCCTTTTTCTAAACCCCCAAGTGAAGGTTCCCACCCAATGCAAAAAGATTTCCCATCCAGTTGAAGGCCTACTTAGCTGCCCAACCTCCCAGGCTCCTTTAACTGGTCAAGCTAACTGACGCACGAGGGCACAAAAGACCCGAGCTTCGGGAGCTGAAGGCAGAGTTTTCAGAGCGTGGAAAGAAAGGCTGTTTCTTCTTCCAAGATCACCCCAAGCGCTGTCCCAGAGCATCTTCACGAGTACCTTTAAGGGCGAAGGAACAGCCCACCCTGACGCCCACCAGCCGCACTGCGCAGGCGTCGGCACAATCCTAGCACGGCGCGCGCTTTCGCGTGTACCTCTGTCCCCGACGGGAGCTCCAGGGCTTCAGCGGGCGCGGCCCTTCCTGGGTGTTGTAGTGTACTTTCCCTCGGCGAAGCCCCGTGAAGACAGAAGGTCGGCGGTGCGAGAACTACTACTCCCGGCGTGCCCCGCGCGAGGCTACGGGCGTTTGCCCTTCACGGCGTTAGCAGTCATTCCACAGGCGACCGGGACCCGGGAAACCGGCTGCGCGGGGGGAGGCAATGCGCCTGCGCACAGGGCGGGCCCGTCCGGGTCGGTCTCAGTCATTGTAAACAGGCGGCGGCTGGGCGGGGTCGGCATGGGGCTCCCGGGGTCGGCCGGGGGCGCCGCGCGGGAGGCGGCTACGGTGGCTGGGACGGCCGCGTGAGCGCGCGGAGGCGGTGGCTGCGGCGGAGCGGGCGGCCGCGCGGCAGCTCTCCCAGGTCAGTCGCGTGGAGCGGTCGCGTGCCGAATTGCTGCGTGCCCCTCGCGAGCCGAGGGGTCCCGCACGGCCCCGGCCTCTCTCCGAGGCTGACAGGCAGCGTGCCGGGCGCGGCTTCCGCCGCTCTCCTCTTGGAATTGGGGGCTGGGGGCGTGGCTGTCTGTGGTGCTGGGTTCCCCGGTCCCCCCACTTGCTTGGTGCCGGCGTATCCCACTTCCCGGACAGCCCCCCGCGATGGGATCTGAATTCGTGATTCAGTGTTCGCGGGGACTGGAGGAGTTAGAAAGTGAGCACCCCTGATTCTCCAGGGCCCAGGAGAGCGGGTATCATCACCATCAAATATTGTTGTACCTCCAGTCCTGCCTCCAGGGACTAGGACAGGGTTCTCCGTGGTTCCCACGCCGGCACTGAACCCCTGGGGGTCTGCTGAGTACTTAGTTCAAGTTTGAGGGTGTGTGCGTGTGGGGGGGCGGATTGACAGAGCTGGAGTTGAGAATACTTCTCACCACTGTTTTGCAAGTAAGCATTTACCCAAATACTCTTCATTGAGGTTGGTTTCTCTCTCTCTCTCTCTCTTTCTTTTTCTATTGTGTATTCTTGAGCGTGAAACTGGCTTTACGAAATAATCCACACTCCAGCCTTACCTGAATCAAACTGGGCGGAAGTTTTGAAATTCATTTCTCCAGATTATCCCTTTTGAGCAAGCATGTTTCCTTTAAGACCTTGGAGACTTCTTGAATATAGTGAAATATTCTTAATTCGTGGTATTTTGAGTGGGCTTATAAAAGAATGAATATTGCAGTAGCACGCTGATAAAAACCTATACTGAACTTTTCGTTTAGTGGAGTGGGCATATTCTAATGCTGCTGTACTTTGAGGAGCATTCCATTATGCTTGAGCAGTTATGCAAAAAAGATTTAAGTGGCAATAAGTAGTAGACCAGGGAATGGTGAAAATGATTAAGCGTTCGATTTCGTTGACACTTCAGACCTACCTGGAAGATGCCTCTGAGGACAGGCCTGATAGAAAGGGCACAGCCCCAACCCTTTGTAGTACAGCTCCATGTGCAAACCATATGTTGGCATGGTTTCGATGGCACCTAACATGAGATAAGCCCACTTTTGGTTTGGTACTCACTATGGCAAACCAAAAACTCATTGGTCTTGAGTCAATGCAAACTCTTCAGAGCTCCCTATAGCAGCACATCAGCGGGACCATGAATGACAAAGGTAGCCTCGCTTTCCGTCAAATTGCCTTGGTGATTTCCTAATTCCTGTCTGAGTAAAATCCAACCAAACTCACTGACACGGAGTAAATTCTGACTCACAGTGAGCCTACAGGACAAACTGTCCCTGCAGGTTTCAGAGACTAAATCTTTATGGGAGTAGAAAGCTTACTCATTCTCCCACTCAGTGGCTGGTGGTTTCCAACTGGACCTAGTCATTAGCAGCCAGCACATAAACCCATTATACCACCAGAGTTCCTGGTGTTCTCCTGAAAATGAGCAGTTTTAGTGTAAGGTGTATTGGCAGTAGGAACAGGTAGAAAGTAGATTAGTTCCTACTTTTCAACGTGACCCAGAGAGCCAAGTCAGGTAGGCTAATTTAATAGTTACCATGGAGAAGTAATTCATTCACAATATATCTTGTTAACAAAGCATTAAACTGTAATATAATTTGCTATCAAAATATTTCTAATTATCGATCTTATAGGAACCACTTCTTTAATTTAGAAAGGCATCAGAAAGTACACATTAGCAGGGAGGGAGCACTAGAATTGATTTTAATGATGTATATACAACTCTTTTAAAAAGCGATTTAACCATGGAAGTGTGTATGATATGTGAATATTATATCAAGAAAAATACTAAAAAAAAAAAAAGAAGAAACTAAACCTGACCAATGGTTACCATGGGTGAAGGAGGAAGAGTTTTTGCTTAGGGGATATTGAGTTTATGTTAATGGTGGTAGAGTCATTTGGAAAAGGATATAAAAAATGGTTGTAAAACATGAAGAGTATAATCAGTGGCACTGAATTATACATGCAGAATTGTTGAATTGGAGGATGTTTTGTTGTATATATATTTGCCACAATTAAAAATAATTACACAAATAATTAGTACAAGGAAAAAGAAAATGTTCGAAAATTGTGATAATGATTGTACAATTCTTGATCCGATTGAACTATCGTATATCTGGATGAAGTTGTTAAAAAAATAAAGCTGTTAAAACAGTATACATTTATTTTAATTGGTATGGTGCTATGAGTTTGGTGTTGGGCTGCTAACCTCTGAAACCCACCAACTACTCTACTCCAAGGGGGAAAGAAGAGGCTGTCTGCTTCTTTAAATATTTATAATCTTGGAAACCCTGGATAGGATCCCAATAGGTCAGAATTCACTCGATGGCAGTGGATTTTAACTTGTACACATCTGTATGTATGTATAGTTGTTTGCTAAGCAAGGGAAGATTGAGTCCAGAACATAACCTGAAAGTTTATTTCTTCATTTTTGAAGGAAAATCCCTGATAGAAGCATATGTTAGTATATGTAACCAGGGACAAGGAAAACTTCAGATTATTATAAAAAGAGGAATTATAGAGCAGGTACCATGCCAGATCAAGAATACTCAGCATCCCTGCCTTCAGGGTGGTAAACCTCTCTCCCTTACTTTAACTGTCAGCAAGTATATTACATTAAAAAAATCATTTTATTGGGGGAAGTATGATACAATTTAAAGATTGCTTTGATTACAAAAAATGTAGGGATCTCGTGAGTGTAAAAGGAAGCAGTGGTCATTTTCTCTAAGGAGGAGAAGAGGGATGAAGAGGTGGTAACAAGAGTACATCTACTAAGTGTTGAAAACAACTGCACAGGCATAAAAAGGATGGGCATTTAGGAAGATAGAACAGCGTGAGCCTGGGAGTTTAAAATTATATAGGGAGTTGTAGGGTCTGCAACGAGTTTGTATAGTTAGCTGGAGTGCAGGATGGTGGCAAGATATGAAACTGGGGAGATAGGTGGAGACCAGATTATGAATGTTTGTATGCCTTTGAAGTCATTGCAGTTTCATCCTGTAGCAAACAGAAGCATTGAGACAAGACATTGATGAATCCATTTTAACCCCCTACTGAGACCCTGACCCTGGCTAGTGCAAATGGTCAAGTATTGGGCCACTAATCAAAGGTTTGTTGGTTTGCATACTCTCAGAGAGGCACTTTGGAGAAAAGGTTTGGCAACTTCCTTCAGAAAGATCTTAACCATTGAAAACCCCATGAAGCAAGGGTCTCGGAGGAGAGGAGCCAGTCAGGGTGCAGGTTAGCAACGATGAAACATACAACTTTCCTCTAGTTAAGTGCTCCACCCCACCCCACCCTACCATGATCCCAATTCTACCTTACAAATCTGGCTAGACCAGAGGATGTACACTGGTACAGATAGGAACTGGAAACACAGGGAATCCAGGACAGATGTCCCTTCAGGACCAGTGGTGAGAGTGGCAATACCGGGAGGGTGGAGGGAAGGTGCGGTAGAAAGGGGGAACCAATTACAAGGATCCACATATAACCTCCTCCCTGGGGGACGGACAACAGAAAAGTGGTTGTAGGGAGACGTCAGACAGTGTAAGATATGACAAAATAATAATTTATAAATTATCAAGGGTTCATGAGATTAGGGGGGGTGGGGAGGGAGGAGGGAAATGAGGAGCTGATGCCAGGGGCTTACGTGGATAGCGGGTGTTTTGAGAATGATGAGGGTAACGAATGTACAAATGTGCTTTACACAATTGATGTATGTGTGGATTGTGATAAGAGCTGTATGAACCCCCAATAAAATGATTTAAACAAAAAGAAAGAAAACCCTATGAGGCACAGTTCTGATCTGACACACATGGGATTGCAAACACTGTATGGCACCTTGTTGGGTTTTGGTTTATATGTCAGGCACTATATATCATTACAATTTAGGAAGGCCTAGGCATGACTGAGGCAGAAAATGGGGAGAAAGAAATTGAAATCAGGGTAAATTGGACAAAGGTATGATTTTAGAAAGGGAACTGTTTTTTATAGCTAGAGCATTGGCTTTCACAGGTATGTTCTCAAAGGCATGTGTGCTGTTCTATGGATTGTAGATCTTTTTTCCTTTATATAATTAAAGGTTTCGGGATTTTAATCAGGAAAGAAACATGATTAAGTTGTCATTTTAGAAAGATCATTCTATTACAGAGCAGGGTTTCCTAAACTTTTTCCACTTGTGACCCCTTTTCATCCAAGAAATTTGCAACATGGACAAGCACTGCCAAAAATATCTCGTACTCATTGTGTTTTTGATTTTTGAATTAGTGTTTGGTTGTTGTGCATTCAGAAACCTTTCACTGTTGCCAAAATTTTTGTAGCCCTCACATTCGGTTACCCAACCCCATATGGTCTATGCGATACACAGTTTCGGAAGCTCTGTGTAGAGAATGGAATTCACAAGGGATGGAGGAAAACTGAGGCTTGATGTAGAAAGACAGGTTAGGAGGTTTTTGTAATAACTAAAATTACAGATAGGTGTCTAAAAAGTGTCTGTAGGGATACGGTAATAAGTTAATTGCAGAAATATTTCAGAGGTAGATACAAGATTCAATAATTATGAGTGGGGGGAAATAGGGTGAATTTGATTTTTATTTGGTTCAACATGTATTGCTTAAGTATACTGAGACGGAATGAAGAGGAGGAAATTTTGGGGGAAACCATACTTAATTTTGGAAATAGTGTTATCCTTGAAAAGTCTTGGTTGGAATATATACTATAGAATTTGTGGTTTGGGTATGTATGTAGGAGACGTAGTTGTTGTCATAGGAGCTAACAGAATCCTTTGGCTAACACCACATAGGAAGTTTACTGACTGACAGTAGTATTGGATCTAGGATCTACACAAGACCTTTTCTGGCTGGAAAAGGAAGTTATTATTATTATTTTGGAAAAGGAAATTAAAAAAAAATCATTTTATTGGGGGCTCATACAATTCTTATCACAATCCATACATACAACCATTGTGTCAATCTCATATGTACATTTGTTGCCATCATCATTCTCAAAACATTTGCTTTCTACTTGAGCCCTTAATATCGGCTGCTCATTTTTCCCCTCCCTCTCCACTCCCCCATCCCTCATGAATCCTTCATAATTCATAAATTATTATTATTTTGTCATATGTTACATGGTCCAACGTCTTCCCCCGTCCTCTTTGCTGTCCATCCCCCAGGGAGGAGGTATACGTAGATTCTTTTAGGAAAAGGAAATTCTTAAGTGCTAAGAAATGTATAGAAATGAGAAAATATCATGTAAGCCAAAACAGGATCATTTCAAAAGGAAGTTATACTTCAAATGCTTCTAAAGGTTGCATGAAACACGTTAGGAATCTCTTAAAAATTTTTTTTTACTTTTGCCTATTGAATTTGATAAAGAGAAAGCGATTGGGTATAATAATTAAGTGTACCGTTTTGGGAAAATGGTGGAAGCTGGAGTTTATTAAATTAATTAGTGAGATTATAGAGAATGGAGATGGGAAATATAGATTATTTTAAAAACTTAGTATGAAGAGCTAATAGCAAACAAAGAGTTGAGAAAGGGATTTTTCAATAAGGCTCAGACTTTTGACTGCTTTGTTATTTTAAAATTTTATTTTAATAAGCCTGTATATGTGGTTTCTTTTTCTTCCTTTTTTTCTTTTTCTTTTCCCACCTACCCTCCTTGCCCTTGTGTCTTCCATCCTTGGTCTAGTAGTCTTTAAGGTCTTTTCCTTTGGAGTGAAAACAATTTTTATTTTGTGTTTTCCTTTATAATAACAGTGTCACAATGTCTTCCAGTTGTGTCCATATCATGAGGTGTTTGACAGACTCATCGTTTTCCACAGTGGTTGTACCATTCTGCCATCCCACCAGCGATGTTTTCAGGGTTCCTTTCCCTCTACATCCTCTCCAGCATTTGTTTTCTGCTTTTTTGAATTTTGCTAGGAGTGTTGGTATGAAGTAACATCTCATTGTTACTTTATTTTGTTTCCCTTTTGGCTAATGAACGTGAGCATTTCTTCATATGATTGTTGGTTGCCTGGATGTCATCTTTAATAGGTCACCTATTCATGTTTTGTGTCTGTTTTTTATTAGGTTTCTATTAATTGTGTTACAGTTTTCTACAGATTTTTATATTAACCCTTTATCTGATAAATCATTGTGGACAATTTTTTCCCTCCAATCTATGGATTCTCCTTTTTACTCCTTTTTTCCCTCCAATCTATGGATTCTCCTCTTTTGTTGAAGTCTTTTGATGTATATAAATGTCAAAAATTTGGAAGGCCTTAGTCCTCTATTTTGTCTTCTTCAGTTGTGGGTGCTTTTCATTATGTTTGGTTGTATGTTTATAGCTTGTGCTAGGGTCCTTAATTTTTCATTGATTATCCTTATGGTTTTAAGGTTTATGCTTAGGTCTTTAATCCATCTTGGGTTTGTTTTATACATGGTGGGAGAGGTGGGTCCTGTTTCATTCTTTGAAAGGTAGAGATCCAATTTTTCCAGCACCATTTATTGAAGAGACTATCTCTTCCTCACTTACGATGTCTCAGTACTTTATCAAAGATCAGGTGTCCAGAGGTGGTTGGTTGAATTTCTGGATTTTAATATCTGTTCTAGTCTATTGGTCTACATATCTATCATATCAATAATCGGATTACATGAAGAAGAATGCTGCATCACGGTTGGAAGAAGGCTTGTAAACAACCTGCGGAATGCAGGAGGACTTGAAGCACTCGCTGATGAAAATCAAGAATTACAGCCTTCACTATGTACATATTGTTGCTGTTGGTCGGCGTTCTGCTGCACATAGGGTTTCCATGGGTTGGAACTGACTCAATGGCGCCTAACAACAACAACCAATACGCAGTTGTTTTGATTACCACGGCTGTGTGATCCATTTTTAAATCTGGGAGTGAAAACTTGTCTACTTTGTTTTTTAGTAGTGTTTTGTTTATCCTGGATATCCCTCCTTTCTATATAACGTTGGTCATTAGTTTTTCCATTTCTTTCTGAAGAATTGTGTTAGGTCTTGGATTGGAATTCCGTTGAATTTATAGAGTGCTTTTCGTAATATTGACCTTTTCACTATAGTAAGTCTTCCTATGCCTGATCATGGAACATTCTTGCGTTTGTGTGAGTCTCTTTTCGTTTCTTGTTCAAATGCTTTATCGTTTTCTTTGTATAAGTCTTTTGTGACTCTTGAAAGATTTATTGTTAAGTGTTTTATCTTTTGGATTGTTACTGTACTGATAACCTTTAATTTCCTTTTTAGAATCATACTTAATGTCAAGAATCCAACTGATTTTTGTACATTGATCTTGGAGCCTGCTACATTGCCAAATTTTTAAATAGTCTCAGTAATTTTTAAATCAATTCTTTGAGGTTTTGTATATATAGGTTTATGCCACCTGCAAATAAAGAGAATTTTGTTTCTTCTTGGATGCTTTTAATATATTTTGGCTGTCTAATAGCTCTGGCTAAGACTTCCAGGGCTATTCAATAAGAGTGATAAAGGACAGCCCTGCCTAATTCCATTCAAAAGGGAAATATTTTCAATTTATCTCCATTAAGTGAAATGCAAACTGTTGGTTTCACAAATATGGCCTTATTATGTCAAGGGATTTCCCTATGATGCTGGAAGTTATGTCGCTTGCAGGGTCACCCAAAGTGAACAGGTTTCAGTAAAACTTCCAGACTAAGAACAGACAATGAAGAAGAACTCTGCTCTCCACTTTGTAAGAAGAAGCTGCTGAAAACCTTATGGAAAGCTTCTAATCATGGCCAGGACACAAACAAACAAACATGGTCAGGTACTGAAGGCCCAGTGAATGGAAACAGAACATTGTCAGAGACAGTGCAGAGGATGGGCCCCTCTGGTTGGAGGGCACTCGAAATGTTAATGAGGAGCTGATTTCTTGGAGTGGGGTTGACCAAGTATTGTGAGTTGGGCAAAGCCTGTGGGAATGGAACCTACAGGCTATTCCTTTGCTGATGTGGCACAACTCAAGGTAAGGAGAAATAGCTGCAACAATTTGCTAATGATTGGAACTTGGAATGTGTGAAGTATGAATCTAGGAAAAGGAAATGGAATGCATGAAGATCAATATCCTAGGCATTAGTGAGCTGAAGTGGACTGGTATTGGTGATTTTGAATTAGAAAATCATGATTTACCATGCTGGGAATAATACAAAGAAGAGGAATGGTGGGGCATTTATTGTCAAAAAGGACATTTCAAAGTCAGTCATGAAGCACAATGCTCTGTGATAGAATTATGTTTATCTACCTGTCTTCAAGGAACTACAATCAATACAACCATGATTAAAATATATGCACCAACCACAAAAGCTAGTGAAGAAATTGAAGAATTCTACCAGCAATTTCAGTCAGAAATTTATCAAACATGCAAACAAGATGCATTGTTAATTATCAGTGGTCAGAATGCAAAAGTTGGAAGCAAACAGAAAGTAACAGTAGTGGAAAAAGACTAGGTGATAGAAATGAAGCTGGAGGTTGTATGATGGAATTTTGTAAAACTAACGAGTTCTTAATAGCAAGTACCGTTTTTCAACAATACAAAAGATGACTACACACATGGACTTTTCCATAGGAAATATATTGAAATCACATTGAATACATATGTGCGAAGGGATGATGGAGAAGCTCAATATTAGCAGCTATAGCCAGGTTGGGATGACTATAGAACATAGCATCAATTGCTCATATGTAAGTTCAGGTTAAAGCTGAAGAAAATGAAAACAAGTCCATAAAAGCCAAAATATGACCTCAAATCTATCCCACCTGAATTTTGAGACCAGCTCAAGAACAAAAGAGATATGATGCATTGAGCACTAATGACATAAAACTTGATGTAGGAGGACATCAAGGACATATTCATGAAGAAAGGAATAGATCATTAAAAAGACAGGAAAGAAAATGTCAGAAACTTGCTCTTAATTGTATAGTAGCTAAAGCGAATGTAAGAAATGATGTAGTAAAAGCTAAACAGAAAATTTCAAAGGGCACCTTGAGAACACGGAGTTATGGTAACTAAATGAGCAAAGACCTAGAATTAGAAAAACAAAAGGGAACAACATGATCAGCATATCTTAAACTGAAAGAACTCAAGAAGAAATTCAGATCTCAACTTGTAATCTTGAAAGATTCTATGGGCGTAACATATTGAATACTGCAGGAAGCATCAAGAGAAGATGGAAAGAATGTACAAGTCACTGTACCTAAAATAACTAGTTAACATTCCATCATTTTAGGAGATAGCAAGAACTCAGGATGCTGAAGGAAGGTCAAGCAGCACTGAAACCATTAGCCCAAACCAAGGCTACAGGAATTAATAGAATGCCAATTGAAATGCTTCAACAAGCACTCATCACTGCCAGAAAATTTGAAGTGTCAGTTGACCAACTGACTGGAAGAGATTCAGTTTTGTACCATTCGAAAGAAAAATGACCCATCACCATGTTCAAATTATAGAAAAATCATGGGTATCACATGTAAGTAAAATTTTGCTGAAGATCATCCAACAGTTATAGCAGTGCATTGACAGTGAGCTTGCCATAGATTGAGGGTGGATTCAAAAGAACATGGGATATCTTTACTGATGTCAGATGGATCTTGACTATGCCAAGGGATTCGGCTGTGTGGATCATAATAAATGGTGTATAACCTCGAGAAGAATGGGAATTCCGGAACACTTCATCGTGCACATGCAGAATTTGTACATGGACCATGAGGCAGTGTGTGAATGGAACAAGGGAATGTGGCATGGTTTAAAATCAGTAAAGGTGTGACAAGGTTGTATTCTCTCACCATACTTAACCCTATAATGCCAAGCGCGGTGTTTTCATAACATTTAATTAAATGTATATATTAATATACATTTTGATAACTATGAAAGTAAAGAATAAAAACAAATATTTTTTTCCTGAAATTAAAAATTCAGGCGTTATAGGGTTATATCTGTATGCTTAGCAAATCTTCAGAGAAGCTGGATTATATGAACGAGTGTGGCATCAGCATTAGAGGAAAGCTTCTTAACCTGAGATTTGCAAATGACACAACTTTGCTTGCTGAAAGTGAGGAGGACTCGAAGTGCTTGCTGATGGAGATTAAGGATTACAGCTTTCAGTATGGATTGCAACTCAATGTAAAGAAGTCCAAATCCTCACAACTGGACCAATGGGTAATATCACGAGAAATGGAGAAACAGTTGAAGTTGTTGAGTTTGTCTTCTTTGGGTCCACAATCAATACTCTTAGAAACAGCAGTCAGGAGATCAAAAAATGAATTGCATTAGGTCATTCTACTGCACGAGACCTCTTTCGAGTATTGAAGAGCAAGGATGTTACTTTGAGGACTAGCGTGTGCATGACCCAAGCCATGGTATTTTCCATTGCCTTATATGCATATGAAAGTTGGACGTTGAATAAGGAAGACCAAAGAAGAATTGATGTATTTGAATCATAGTGCTCAAGAATTGTATTGAAAGTACCACGGACTGCTAAAAATACAAGCACCTCCAAGATAGAAATAAGATCAGAGTACTCCATAGAGGCAGGGATGGCCAGAGCTCATCTTACATACTTTGGACATGTTGTCAGAAGAGACCAGTCCCTAGAGAAGGGTAGAAGTTTGGTAAAGTAGGCCCTCCAAGAAACGAATTGGCACTGTGGCTGCAATGGTAGGCTTGAACATGAGCAAAATTGGGAGGATGGCGCAGCACCAGGCAGTGTGTCATTCTTTGGTGTATAAGGTCGCTGTGGGTTAGACTCAGTTGCACTTAACAACAACATTCCTGTTAAGTGCTTTTATCGAGGATGATGTTTGTCTGCTTTAGGCATCAAAGTTATACTTGCTTCATAAAATGAGTTTGGTAGTATAATGTCCTTTTTCTATATTCTAAGATAGTTCACGGAGGATTGTTATTAATTCTCCTCTAAATGCTTGATAAAATTTCCCAGTAAAACCATCTGGTCTGGAGTTTTTGATATTGGGAATTTTTAAATGATCATATCTGTTCTTGTTTCATCGATCTGTTTAGGTTTTGTACATCAGTCTGTGTTGGTTTCAGTGGGTAATATATTTACCTATTCGAGGTTTTCAAATTTATCTGAATACAGTTTTCATAATATTTTGGTTGGCTCAGTTATGATACCACCCGTTTTCATTTCTTTTTTTTAAAATTATTTTATTGGGGGCTTGTACAATTCTCATCACAATCCATACATACATCCACTGTGTCAAGCACATATGCACATTTGTTGCCCTCATCATTCTCAAAACATTTGCCTCCCACTCTAGCCCCTAATATCAGTTGCTCATTTCCCCCCTCCCTCCCCACTCCCGCTCCCTCATGAACCCTTCATAGTTCATAAATTATTATAGTTTTGTCATAAGTTACCCTGTCCGATGTTCCCCTCCGCCCTCTTCTCTGCTGCCCATCCTCCAGGGAGGAGGCAGTACTTAGATTCTTGTAATTGGTTCCCCCTTTCTACCCCACATTCCCTTCACCCTCCAGGCATCGCCCCTCTCACCACTGGTCCTGAAGGAGTCATCTGTACTGGATTCCCTGTGTTTCCAGTTGCTATCCATACCAATGTACATCCTCCGGTCCAGCCAGATTTGTAAGGTAGAATTGGGATCATGATAGTGGGGGAGAGGAAGCATTAAAGAACTAGAGGAAAGTTATATGTTTTATCGTTGCTACTCTGCACCCCGATTGGCTTGTCTCCTCCCCACAACCCCTCAGTAAGGGGGTGTTCACTTGCCCACCGATGAGCCTTGAGTCTCCACTCTGCACACACCAACCTATACAATGATATGATTTTTTTGTTCTTTTATGCTTGATACCTGATCCCTTCGACAGCTTGTGGTCACATGCTGCTGTGCTTCTTCCATGTGGGCTTTGCTGCTTCTGAGCCAGTTGGCCGCTTGTTTATCTTCAAGCCTTTAAGACCCCAGACGCTACATCTTTTGATAGTCGGGCACCATCAGCCTTCCTCACCACCTTTGCTTATGCACACATTTGTCTTCAGTGATCGCATCAGGAAGGTGGGCACCCACTCTGTTTTCATTTCTCATTTATAATATTTACTTTCCTTCTTTTTCTTTGTTAGATTTGCCAGTGGTTTATCTATTTTGTTAATCCCTTTGAGGAAATTATTTCTTGTTTATTTTTTTCTAGTTTTAAAAATTTTGAATTCATTTATTTCTGCTCTAATCTTTTCTAGCGTCTGATGGTTTGTTTTGCTAGTGTTATTCTAACTGCTGAAGTTGATGTATTAAGGTGTTTATTTTAATGCTTTCTTCTTTGATGTGTGCATTTGGTGCTATAAATTGTCCTGTTTATTGCTTTTTCCTTGTCCCAGTGATTTTTTTGTATGTTGTATTTTTGTTCTCATTTGTTTCAAGTCATTAAGAAAAATTTGCTCTCTATTTCTTCAGTTACCTAGTGTTTTTTAAGTAATGTGTTGTTTACATTTAATGGAATTGATTTTTTGGTTGATAATCCTATGGTTTATTTGTAATTTTATAGCATTGTGATCTGAAAAAAATGGTTATTTGTAGTGTCTTGTTTTTAATCTTTTTATTGTGGGCTCTTACAGTTTTTATAACAATCCATCCATCAGTTGTATCAAGCACATTTATACATATGTTGCCCTCATCAACTTCAAAATATTTTCTTTCTGTTTAAACCCTTGGTATCAGCCCCTTCCCCACCCCCCTCCTCCACCCTCTCACCCTCATGGAACCCTTGATAAATTCTAAATTATTATTATTTTCATATCTTACACTGCCCACTGTCTCCCTTTGTCCACGTTATTGTTATTTGCTCCCCTGGGGATAGGGGAGTTGTAAGTCATTGTAGTCAGTTCCCCATTTCTCCCCTCACTTTCCCTCTACCCTCATGGTATTACTACTCCCATTGCTGTTTCTGAGGGGTTTATCTGTCTTGGATTACATGTGTCGAGAGCTCTTATTTGTACTCATGTACATGCTCCATGGAGTAGCCAGATTTGTAAGGTAGAACTGGGGTCATGATAGTGGGGGGTTAGGAAACATTAAAGAACTAGAGGAATGTTGTATATTCTGTCAATGCTGTGCTGCACCCTGGCTGTCTCATTCATTGCTTGTGACCCTTCTGTGAGGGAATGTCCAATTATCTGCAGATGAGCTTTGGGTCTCCCCTTCTACCCCCATCATTTGCATTGATATATTTGTTTGTCTGGGGTCTTCTGATGCCTGATATCGTATCATGTTGACATCTCATGATGACACAGGCTGGTGTGCTTCTTCCATGTGGGCTTTGTTGCTTCCCTGCTAGATGGCTGCTTGTTTAGCTTCTACCCTTTTAAGACTCCAGATGTGATATCTTGTAATAGCCAGACACCATCAACTTACTTCACTTTGCTTATGCACCCATTTTGACTTCTGCAATCGCGTCTGGAAGGTGAGCATCATAGAATGCTGGGTTATTAGAACAAAGTGTTCTTGTATTGAGGGAATACTTGAGTAGAGACCCAATGGGTTTGTAGTATCTTGATGGTGTAAAATATATTGATGCTGGTTTAGTGGTCTAACACAGTGGTTCTCAACCTTCCTAATGCTGCAACCCTTTAATACAGTTCCTCATCGAGGGTAGAGGGAGGGTGGGTTGGAAAGGGGGAACCGATTACAAGGATCTACATGTGACCTCCTTCCTGGGGGACGGACAACAGAAAAATGGGTGAAGGGAGACGTCAGACTGGGCAAGACATGACAAAATATAATTTATAAATTATCAAGGGTTCATGAGGAAGCAGGGAGCGGGGAGAGAGGGGAAAAAACAAGGAGCTGATGCCAGGGGCTTAAGTGGAGAGCAAATGTTTTGAGAATGATGAGGGCAGTGAATGTACAAATGTGCTTTACACAATTGATGTATCTATGGATTGTGATAAGAGCTGTATGAGCCCCTAATAAACTGATTTTTTTAAAATCCTCCTGTTGTGACCCATAACCATCAAATTATTTTCATTGCTACTTCATAACTGTAATTTTGCTACTGTTATGAATTGTAATGTAAATATCTGTCATGCAGGACACTTTTAAGATTTTTTTTCACTTTTTCAGTGGCTTGATTATGATGTGTCCCAGTTGTGAATCTCTTTGATGCTATTCCTACTTTGAATTTGTTAAGCTTCATAGATATGTTGATTAATGACTTTCATCATTTTGGGGATTTTTTAGCCATTATTCCTTTAAATATTCTTTCTTCCCTTTTCCCTCATCTCCTCTGGGACTCCTATTATGCATGTTTTTGAATGACTGATGATGCCCTGCTGGTTTCTTAGGCTCTGTGTTTTTTTCTTGATTACTTTTTCTTTTGAACCTCAGACTGAATAATGCTCCTTGGCCTTTCTTCAAATTTGTTAATTCTCCTGTGTGCTCTCTAATCTCCTGTTGAACCCTTTTAGTATGTTTTTTTTAAAATGTCCATTATTGTACTTTCCAATTCCATACTATCTATATTGTTCTTTTCAAATAGTTTTATTGGCACATAATTCACATATACATGTAGTCATATTAGGAAAAGTTGTACAATCATCACCAAAATCAATTCTGGAACGTTTTCTTCTTTCTTGTGCTCATTGTTACTAGCTCTCCATTTCCCACCAACCTGCCCTGTCATACCCCAAAGAAATCATTCATCCAATTATAGTATCTATAGAGTTACCTCTCCTGGATTTCATATACAGAAAAAGATATGCAAATACTGTATATACTCGAGTATAAGCTGACCAGAATATCAGCCAAGGCATCTAATTTTACCACAAAAACGGCATTAAAAATGTGCTGAAAAACTCAGTTTATACACGCGTGTATACGGTATTAGCTCCCCACCTCCCCTGCCTGTTTATAGAACATCCTTTGTTTCTTTTCATGATTGGTTTTTCTGTCGTTGTTGAAAATGAAACATTTTGAATATTATAGTGTGGCATCCATGGATATCACGTACTCTCCTCTCTGCAGAGGCACTGTTGCTGCTTGTTGTTTTGTTGTTTATTTGATTAATGACTTCTGCATTTTTTTTAAGTCTATTCTTGGTGTGTATGGTCAACTGAAATCTGATTTTGTTGTTGTTGTTGTTAATGGCCAGCTAGATTGGGTAGACATTTTCTTAAACATATGGAATAAAAAACACCCCAGTCACAGGAGTCACCATAACAGTAGCAAAATTACAGTTATGAGAACACTGGTGCAGAGGCATCCTTTAGCATTCAGTTAACTCTGCCTGAACTTTCACTTCCTATTTGCACAAATCTTCCAAGTTAGCCAGAAAGGAGAGCTTAGGATCCTGGGTTTTTTCTTGGCATTCGTGTTGCTACTTAGATCCCAGGAATATGTTGAAGATTTTCAAGATCCTTTATCCGCCAAACATCTCATTCTTTAGCCTTTCTTTTCAAACTCTTACCAGTCTATTGTTTGCCCTGTTATAAATTGTGTCAGGTGGTAGCAACTCAACATTGCCTGTGTTTTTAACAAACACCCCTCCTTTCCAGCGTGGCTCTAGCACTGACAAGTTTTAGTTTTCTGAAATAGGCTTGGTAAAACAAGCCTTTTGAGCAGCTCTCTAGGAGTAAGGTTTGTTTCATTAGATCAGTACCAGGAACCCTGGTGGTTACATGTTGGGCTGCTCCACCACAAGGCCAGCAGTTTGAATATACCATGTGCTCTGCTGGAGCAAGAAGAGACTTCCTGCACCTGTAAAGATTTACCCCCTCAGAAACTCAAAGAGACAGTTCAACTCTGTCCTGCAAAGTAGTTATGAGTGGAAATTGGTTCAGTGACAATAAGTTTCAGTTTTTGAGTTTATACCAGTACTAGAAATGTGGGTTGTTGATTATTTTCAAGGCTGCCATTGATTAAGTGGGGAACTGAGTGGGAGGAAGTAAGGTAAGTTAAAAATACCACAATGCTTGCTGTTCCTAACAAAACTCAGCTGTTTTTCTAGAGTGAGCACTCATGGGAGGACTTCAAGCTTTTGGTTAGTTTCCAGTGTTTTGAGGAAATTGGCTCTGAATTTTTGCCAGATTTTTAGGCGCTGATAAGGAGGGAAGGGCTTTTAAAGTTCTTACTTTTTATTTTTAAGCTACCTACATTATTATAGTATAAATGAGTATTGCAGTAACATAACAAATTATACTAATAGTACAAAAGAGGATATAGTAAAAAAAATGTTTCCCACTCTACTTGTTTTCTGCAGCCATTCAATTTATTCTTACCCCAAATCAAATCCACTGTTGTTGAGTCTAATCCAACCCATAGCAACCCTATATATTATTTCCAAGTGTGATGGTTAGAATTTTGTGTGCCAACACTGACTGCACTTGTAAGAAGATAAGGGTGGAATCTGGCCTATCAATCAGTTGCAAATATGGTCTTGTTGATAGAAATGAGTCCAGAGAACACATGGACCAATGACTTGTTTATAGTCAATATATTTCCTTTCACCTTTTCCTCAGCCATATAATATTCCTTTTACCCTAACCAAACCCAATGCCATCTAGTTGATTCTAACTTATAGAAACCCTATGATGTAGGGTTTAGGTTTAGGAAGGCAAATCCCAAACCCTTCTTTATGATGTTGGATTCTGACTCGCAGCAACCCTATGAAGAGGCTGTAAATCTCTTCAGGATCAGATAGCCTTATTCTCCCAAGAAACTGATTGAATTGAGCTACTGACATTGAGGTTGGCAGTTCAATCCTTTTCTGACTATTACTAGGATACTGAAAGTGTGTTCAGTGCTGATTAAATTTAAGTTGTTTGTTTCTTGAGTTTTTAAATAGAAATTAATCTCTTTGTGGGGTTTAAATTGACTATTAAGGTAGTGTAGTGGGTTACATGTTGGGCTACTGAGTACAAGGCCAGCAGTTCAAAATCATTGGTTTATCCAGGCTTTCTACTCATGTAAAAGTTAGTCTCAAAAACCGACAGAAGCAGTTCTAGTTGGCTCTGTCCTGTCACTTTGAGTCAGAACTGACTCCATGGCAGTGAGTGAGTGACAGGCATACAGTATAAGTCAGGGTATAATGCAGAGGACTTGCCTCCAAACCCCTGTGGGTTTCTGACACTGTAACTATTTACAGGAGTAGAAAGCCCAGTGTTTCTCCCTCAGAGCTGCTCCTGGTTTCGAACTGTCAACTATGCAGATTGCAGCCTAATGCGTAACCCCCACACCACCAGGACCTCTAAGGACTTGCCTAATGTTGTCCAAGTTAGGGTCAACTTTCCCCATATATTAGATGAAAAATTTAGCTTAATTGTTTTTTGAGGGTTAATTTAAAATCTGCTAGTTAAAATACTTTTATTCTTAATCTACTATAGGCTACTAAGATAGGCAAGCATGTTCTGTTAATCGTGCTGCTTGATTTGAGGGACAAGAATGCACCACTTATGTGCATGCTAATATTGCTTATAAAATGTAATATTCCTAAATAATAGATTAAAAGTAGTGTTTAGTCAGTATGTAAACCAGAGTTGGATCCCTCTGTATCGATCGAGACTTCCTAATTTACAGATTGTTTTTTAAAGCCATCATAATATAGGAAAACTGCTTCAAGAGAATTTAAACCTGTTGTTTAATAAAGAGCATTATAAATGCTGATTTAACTTGTAAAACTGGTTAAGCAAGATATTTGTTTGGACTAGACCTTTATTTGCTTAGGCATCATCAGATTTAATAAACCATTAGTTTTATTCTTCATACTTGAGCTCATTTCAGGAAACTTTAATTAGCAATTTTTCTTTCCTACATACATTACTTTGACCTTTTCCATGGAAAAATGATTTTTGGTATATGTGTTGATCAGCACTGGTACATGAACAGATAAGACTTCCTTATCTATACACGATATACCTTAGATTTTTGGAGAGTGAAAATTTTTTTAAAATTTGGTTAGGTTTGAGTCTAGTTTTATGAAAATTTAAAAAAATGGTTTCACCTTCATTGTGCTTGCCACAAGAGTTCTTTTCGGTGTAAATATTATTCACATTAAAAGATACAGATCTGGAGACGTGGAAGAAGGCAGAGGACGCTGGGTACTTCCGCCAGACCAAAGCCGACTGCCAGCTCAGTGGGTTCCGCCTCACCAGGAGGCTACTAAAGTTCCTGTAGAATTTCATAAAAGCCTAATGGATGGAGAGGAGAAAACTTATGGTGGCTGTGAAGGCCCGGATGCCATGTATATCAAACCGATATCTTCTTATGGCCATGAATTTATTGTAAAAAGAGAACATGCACTAACATCAGGAACAATAAAAGCCATGTTGAGTGGCCCAGGTCAGTTTGCTGAGAATGGAACCAATGAGGTCAATTTTAGAGAGATCCCATCACATGTGTTATCAAAAGTATGCATGTATTTTACCTACAAGGTTCACTGCACTAACAGCTCCACTGAGTTTCCCGAATTCCCAGTTGCACCTGAAATTGCACTGGAACTGCTGATGGCCACCAACTTCTTAGATTGTTAAATAAAATAAATTATAATAAATTTTTTAAAAAAAGATACAGATCTGACCCCACCACACAGAGGTGAAACCCGAAGGGTGTGCAACAGAACAGCAAGGGGAGCAGGGCCAGGCAGTCCCCAGGGTAGACTGCAGCCATCACACTCGACCGGAAAGCACTCCTACAGGCCAACAAGCAGACCTTTTTACAGGCTTTTCTCTCTGTGTGGTTGGTTTTGTTTTCTTTTGTTGCTTTGTTTTGCTCTGCCTTGTTCTTGTGCATATTATTATCTCTGTATGTCTATCTAGATAAGACGGGCGGGATCTGCAGGAGAAAATGATGGGACCGATGGTTCCCAGGGGACAGAGCAGAGGGGGAGGCGGAGGAAAGGGAGTGGTGTTAACAAACCCAGGGACAAGGGAACAGCAAGTGATCTAAAATCGATGGTGAGGAGGGTGTAGGAGCCCTGTTAGGGCTTGATCAGGGGCAATGTAACCGAGAGGAATTAGTGGTGAAGAAAGCTGATGGTGTCTGGCTATCAAAAGAAATAATGTCTGGGGTCTTAAAGGCTTGAAGATAAACAAGCAGCCATCTAGCTGAGAATCAACAAAGCCCACATGGAAGAAGCACACCAGCCTGTGTGATCCCGAGGTGTCGATGGGATCAGGTATCCCATCAGGGATCAGGTATCAAAGACCCAGAACAAAAAAATCTTACTATTAGGAATGAGGGGGAGTGCGGAGTGGAGACCCAAAGCTCCTCAGTTGGCAACTGGACATCCCCTCTGTATTAGTCTAGGTACTTTAGAGAAACAAATCCATAGCAATTCATGTATAAGAGAGTTTTTTGTAAAGAAAGTGTGCATTACAAAAACATCCCAACCCAATGCTGCCCAAGCTTGGTGGCTAACCAGAATATCTGGTTCACAACTCCTTGGGGTGAGAAGGATGTGGCAGTCCGCTTCTGTGAAGATTGCAACCCAGGAAACCGCAGGGCAGTTCTACTCTGTCTGGTAGGCTTGCTGTAATAGTCTAGGTACTTTAGAGAAACAAATCCTCAGCAACTCATGTATAAGAGAGAGTTTTATGTAAAGAAAATGTGCATCACGAAAACATCCCAACCCAATGCTGCCCAAGCCCACAAGTCCAACATTAACCCATTAACCCAACACCAGTCCACAAAGTCCTCCACCTCACAAAACAGAGGCAATGACGCCGACTGCAGGAGGAAAGCTGAGTCAGTGAACGAATAAGCATCTCAGCACTAGCAGGGGTCTCCACACGGCTGCTCCAGCACCCAGGCCTGCATCGGGATAGGTCCATGTGGCTTCTCCTTGGGGATGTCTTGTAAGAAGTCAATCTTGCAAGCTGAAGCAGGGAACTGCTAAGGCAGCTGCACCCCGTTGTGACCATCACAAAGCAAGAAACCGGAGAACTAGAAAGGCGAGGCTCACCACCCATTTATCCCTCCATCTTTCAATTAGCCCCACATGTGATTATCGGCGAGGTTGGCACAATTAACTATCTCACCCTCACAGAAGGTTTCACCGGCAGATGAGCCAGCCAGGGTGCAGTATACCAGTGATGAAACATTCAACTTTCCTCTAGTTCTTTAATACTTCCTCTACCCCCCCAGTATCATGACCCCAATTCTACCTTACAAATCCAGCTAGACCAGAGCCATGTACACAGG
The DNA here is from genome assembly GCF_000313985.2 of Echinops telfairi. Taxonomy (NCBI): domain Eukaryota; kingdom Metazoa; phylum Chordata; class Mammalia; order Afrosoricida; family Tenrecidae; genus Echinops; species Echinops telfairi. The sequence continues at coordinate 7,216,685 of NW_022103921.1, forward strand.
TACAGATAAGAGCTGGAAACACAGGGAATCCAGGACAGAGAAACCCCTTAGGACCAATGTTGAGAGTAGCCATACCAGGAGGGTAAAGGGAAGGTGGGGGAAGATAGGGCGAATTGATCACAATGATCTACATATAACCCCCTCCCAGGGGGTGGGACAGTGGAAAAGTGTGTGAGGAGAGACCATCGTTCAGTGTAAGACATGAAAAAATAAATGATTTATAAATTATCAAGGGCTTATGAGGGAGGGAGGAAAAGAAAATGAGCTGATACCAAGGGCTCAAGTAGAAAGAAAATATTTTGAAAATGATGATGGCAACAAATGTACAAATGTGCTTGACACAGTGGATGGAAGTAAGGATTGTGATAAGAGTTGTACAAGCCCCCAATAAAATGATTTTTTTAAAAGATACAGATCTTTTTTACTCCAAATTAAAGCTCTAGACTTGTGAATTTTGTTTTGTACTTTTAACTTTTTGTTAGGTATTACAGGAGCCCTGGTGGTACAGTGTAGTAAGTGCTGGGGTATTAACCAAGCCCATACTGTTCCATGGGAGGAAGATAAGGTTGGCTGCTTCCATAGAGATTTATAATCTTGGAAACCCAAATGAGCGTTTCTACTCTGTCCTGTAAGTCTGAATATACTTGATGACTATGGGATTTGTGTATTATTAGGCATTACTGAAAAACATTTTCCATTTTTGTGGGGTTCTTTTTTAAAAGAACTTGTTCCTTTTATATAGAAACAGTCACCTAGTTTTATTTTGGATTTATTGGAAATAGATGGGATATTGAGGATAAAGGGTGTAGCAGCATTTGAAAAGGAAGGCCTGTATTTTCTTAAGTGACTCATGATCACAGCCATCTTTATAAACCATCCAGTACCTTCTCCACCGTCCCGCTCTTCTCAGACATTTCATTGAGGTATAGTTTATATTCAATGAAACTCAAAGCTTGGTAATTTTAACAAGTGCACACACATACATAATCCACGTGCTTGCCAAGATCCGTAATACATCCCTTACTCTAAAAAGTTCGTTCAGTCTCTGTCCTCTGCAATGCTGAGCCGCAGTTAAAAATCTATGACAACTAGAACTATTTAGAGTTTCATGTAAATAGAAACACACACTAGATACTCATTGTGTCCCAGGGTGCTGTCTTTTGTGTTTTGTCTGTTTTATTATGTGTATAATATCTTAGTTACCTAGTGCTGCTCTAATGGAAATACTGCAAGAGATGGCTTGAACAAGCAGAAATTCATTTTCTTACAGGTTTTCATTTCACGCCCGTGCAGTCGCTTCTGACTCATTCCGGACAGCTGCTCCTGGGGGTTTCTGCGACTGTAACTCTGTATGGGGTAGAAAGCCCCAGCTCTCTCCCACTTGTATTTTAGGAGGCTAGAATCTAACACCAGCTCTAGAGAAGGCTTTTTCTCTCTGTCAGCTCTGGAGGAAAGCCATTGTCTCTTTAGCTTCTGTTCCCTACTTCCTTGGAGATTTTTATGCAACTTGGCATTCATCTTCCCTCCACTCTGCTTCCCTGATCTCTTTTTTTGTAAGGGATTGACAGAAAACACACCCTGTACTAATCTTGTCCCATTAACATTGCAGACAGCCCATCCCTAAATGGGATTATAACTGCAGACATGGACGTAAGAGCTTGCAACATATTTTTGAGAAGGACATAATTCAATTTGATACATATGATTAGTTTGTTTTCATAATGGTGAAAAATATTACACTGTTTGAATATATTGCAGTTTATTTAGCCAATCTCCTGTTGATGGAAAGGGGAGTATCTTAGTTATGAGTAATCTTACTCTAGTCATAAGTCCTTTTTGTGAGCATATAAAATTATTTACCTTAGGTACATATTTAGGAGAGTAAATGCAGATTGCATGGTAAGGGTATGTTAAAGAAAAGATACTGGCAAACGGTTTTCTTACGTTTCCATTGACCCGAGCAATAAATGGACTTTTCAGTGCTTCCTATTCTCTGCTTTCATCCCTTTTAGACAATGTTCAGGCCCCTTGGTGGCACAAGCAGCTTGCAGCAGATTGTTCATCTAAAGGTTGGTTGTTTGCACCCACCTAATGATGCCCCAAAAGGAGCCTTGGTGGCATAGTATCCTGTTTCCCCGAAAGTAAGACATCCTCCGAAAATAAGACCTACTCACAGTTTTGCCTCTCACTAAAATAGAAGGCATCCCCCCCGAAAATAAGGCCCCCCCGAAGCTACCATAACTCTGGACTCTGGATCGTAACGGCAGGTGCCGCCCACTGTTGGCCGCAGCGCAGCCGGAGCAGACACGAAGTGCGAGGTCTCTTTTAATAAAATAAACAATAAATGTCTACCATTTTCTTCTTCATGGAAAAATAAGACATCCCCTGCGCATCTTTGGGAGCAAAAATTAATATAAGACACTGTCTTATTTTCGGGGAAACGGGGCAGTTACAAGTTGGGCTGCTAACCACAAAGTTAGCGTTTCAAAACCACCACCGGCTCCTCTGGAGAAAGATGAAGCTTTCTGCTCCTGTGAAGAAGTACAATCTCTGGAACCCTGTCTTACAGTGTCATCATGGCAGTGAGTTTAGTTTGGGTGAACAATGCCCCAAAGAGCCTTGGTAGCACAGTGGTGACGCATTGGGCTGCTAACCACACGGGCAGCAGCTTGAAATCAACTCTGCAGGAGAAAGACGGGCTTTCTGTTCCCGTAAGAGGTACAGTCTTAGAAACTCCCAAGGACAGTTCTGTCCGGCCCTGCAGTCACTGTGAGTTGGCACCAACCTGGTGGCAGTGAGAAAATCGGTTGGAATTGACTCAGTGACAGTGAGTTTGGTGTGTAGAATGATGCCCCCTGAGAAAAACCTACTGATCTATTTCTGTAAGAGTTACAACCAAGGAAACCTTATGGAGCAATTCTTCTTTGTAATAGGTGGGGTCCACCAGCGTTGGAATAGATTCTGTGGCAACTAATTTTTCTTTCTTTCTTTCTTTTTGGTGCCTCCACACTCATGATGGCTCTATCTTTTTGGCAGATGGACTTTTACTCTCATTATGTAACATCCCTTTCTGCCTCTGGTAAGTGTCTTTGCTCTCTAGCCCACTTTATCTGACGTTAAGGGAAGACTCCTGCTTTCTTTTGCTTTGTTTGCATAAGCTATCTTTCCCCCGTCCTTATACTTTGTTTGCCTATATTATTATATGTGAGATGATTTCTTTTATAAAAATTATTAATCATTTTATTGAGGGGCTCTTACAAATCTTATGATAATCCATCATTCAGTTGTATTAAGCACACTTGTACATATGTTGCCATCAACATTTCTAAAACATTTTCTTTCTACTTGAGCCCTTGGTATCAGCTCCTCTTTCCCCCTCCCTCCCTCACCCTTCTACCCTTTGACTCTTTGATCAGTTATATATTATGCTGTTATTTTGCATCTTACACTTCCGTTTTCTCCCTTCACCCACATTTCTGTTATTTGCTCTCTTATCTGTATCAGTGTGTGTACTCCGGTCTCGCTGGATTTGTAAGGTAGGACCTGATCATGGTAGTGGGGGTAGGAAGCATTCAGGAACTAGAGGAATCATGTGTGTTTCATTGGTGCTATACTGCACCCTGGTTGAATTGTCCCTTCCTTGTGACCCTTCTGTGGGGGGGATGTCCAATTGTCTATAGATGGGTTTTGGGTCTCACGCCAACCCCTTCATTCACATCGATATAATTGTTTGTTTTGAGTCTTTTGATACGAGTTGATTTCTTGTAGACAGCAAACATAGTTGGATCTGCCAATCTTTGTCTTTTAATTGGCGTGTTTAGACCATGTACATTTCATGTCATTATTGATATGTGCTACCGATTGGATTGCATGCCCTTAAAATATGTGATGTAGCCATAGACGGGAGAACAACTAGGGAATTAAAAGCAATAACGAGGAGGACATAGAGATCCTGGGGGTGTTGGAATAAAAGCAGTCTAGCTGAAAGGAATTCCTAAGAGGCAGAAGAAGGGTGAGTGTGCTGGTGGGACAGGAGGAAAAGAAAAGGAAGTAGGAGAAATCTAGGAATCAAAGCTATATGTGTGCTCTTAGGCCAATACTTTCTGTTTTTAGGAATTAATATATTTATGTAACTACACGCATGTATATTTATATGGCAATACATTGAGGAAGTGGATGGACTTTGAACCACTGCTCAATCCCTGCCTCAACACAAGAGCACTTTGTTCTAACAACCTGGCATTCTGTGGTGCTCACTCTCCCAGCATGATCGCTGAAGACAAAATGGGTGCATAAGCAAATGTGGTGAAGAAAGCTGTTGGTGCCTGGTGATCAAAAGATTTAGCGTGTGGAGTCTTAAAGGCTTGAAGTTAAACAAGGGGCCATCTAGCAGAAAAGCAACAAGCCCACATGGAAGCAGCACACCAGCCTATTGATCATGAGGAGTCTAAGGAATCAGGCACCAGGCACCAGAAGACCCAAAATCACAACAAAGACATATTGTTGAGAGTGAGGGGGGTTGGAGCAGGGACCCCAAACCCATCTATCGACACATGGAATCCAGGTCAGATAAAACCCTCAGGAACAGAAATGAGAGTTAGTGATACCAGGCGGGTAGGAGGAAAGTGGGGGGACGTGGGGGGAAGGGGAAACCTTTCGCAATGATTGATGCATAATCCCTCCCCCAGGGGGATGAACAACAGAAACATGGGTGAAGGGAGACAGCAGTTGGTGTAAGATAGGAAAACAATAATAATTTATAATTTATCAAGGGGTCACAAGGGTGGGGGGAAGAGGGGATAAAGAGGAGTTGATACCAAGGACTCAAACAGAACGTAAATGTTTAGAAAATGATGATGGGAACATATGCACAAATACGCTTGATACAATTGATGCATGGGATGTTACGCACGCTGTAAGAACCCCCAATAAAATGATTCAGAAACTAGTAATAGTAAAAGAAATGGGTTGTACACTCAAATAGGACTATACCCATGGCTCTGATCCCATCTGGGAATGTCGTGTCTTCATTATGTGAACGAGACAGGATGGGGTAGCACGTGTGTTGAGGTGTACGAGAGAGGTTAGATAAGTGAGTGAAGAAAGAGAGATGCCAAGCACACCAGCCTATGTGAGCCAAGGGTTCTCAATAAGGGAATGGGGTGAGAGCTTAAGTTATGACCACCCTGTTTGCAGAAGGCTGTGGAAGACAGGGAAGGCCCAGAAGCCATTGCAGGGTGCCCACAGGGATTCAGCCTCCGGTGGGTTCCCTCTGACCGTTGTCCAGGCATGTGAACAGCCTCCGTGTTACCAGAGAGAATTGTGAAATCTATTATGGCGGTTGAAGTTAGGTCAAAATGTAACAGTTTATCATTTGATTTTCCTTTTGACCCATTTTAAAGTTGTTTCAGATTTTAGTATTTTGTGTTTTCTTTTCAGTTGAGGTTTTTCTGTTTGTTTTGTCATTATTGCTTGTTTTATTTGTCTCTTTGTGTTTTATATGTTTGCGTGATTTTCTGTCTATGAAATCCAGGCTTGATAAATCTGTAGAGATAATTACCTAGGGGCATTGCAAGGGAAGTTGGAGGGAAACAGCAATGAGTAAGAGAAGAAAATGCGGATGGTGATTACACAACTCTTCTGAATATGATTGGATGATTAAATTGTACAACATGTGAAGTATATGCCAGTAAAACTACTTTTAAAAAATGATCCTGTGTCTGGGGTCTTAAAGGCTTGAAGGTAAACAAGCGGCCATCTAGCTCAGAAGCAACAAAGCCCCCATGGAAGAAGCACACCAATCTGTGGGATCACAAGGTGTCGAAGGGATCAGGTTTCAGGCATCAAAGAACAAAAAATATTACCATAGTGAATGATGGGGGGAGTGGACACCCAAAGCCCATGTGTAAGCCACTGGAGATCCCCTTGCAGAGGGGTCTCAGGGAGGAGACAAGCCAGACAGGGTGTGATGTAGCAACGATGAAAAATACAACTTTCCTATAGTTCCTAAATGCTTCCTCACCTCCTCCCCCCACCACTATCATGATCCGAATTCTACCTTGCAAGTCTGGCTAGACCAGAGGATGAACACTGGTACAGATAGGAACTGGAAACACAGGGAATCCAGGGTGGATGATCCCTTCAGGACCACAATTATCAAGGGTTCATGAGGTGGGGGAAGCGGGGAGGGAGGGGAAAAATGAGGAACCGATACCGGGGCCTTAAGTGGAGAGCAAATGTCTTGAGAACGATGAGGGCAGTGAATGTACAAATGTGCTTTACACAATTGATGTATGTATGGATTGTGATAAGAGTTGTATGAGCCCCTAATAAAATGATTTTAAAAACCTGAAAAATAAACAAACAAAAAATTATCCTGAAACAGAAGCTCAGAAGAGCTCTAGCGCAGAGAAAGGTAGACTTCCCCTAGAGCCAATGCTCTGAGTTTAAACCGACCTCTAGCCTCCCCAAGTGTGAGCAAACAAATGCCTGTAAGGCCGGCCACGTGTTTATCTTGTATTTCTGTTTCACCAACGCTGGTTAATCAAGACACCGTGTCAGGGCTTTAGTCACTGTATTTGTTTTCATTCCCAGTTCTATTTTCCTGCATTCCTGTGAGTTTTGAAACATTGTCTATAGAGTTCAATTTTTGTTTTGTTTTTTAATAATGTTTTTGACTATATCTCTTGATAGCACTTTTTTAGTGGTAGTTTTAGATACAGAGATCACTTGGGCAAGACAAACTCACACAAAAATAGATAGGTGTCAAGCAGTATTTTAAGGACCTACTGGTAACATTTGAGCTTACCACCTACCATAACAGCAGGAAAAGAAATCTGAGTAAGTGGTGCTGTGCAGTTCAAACTCTTGCTCAGCTATATGATGTTCTCAGAAATCATTGCCCTTAGAGGGAGACTTCAAAAATTAATTGAAAAACTTCATTATCTGTTATCTCCAGTTTTCCATGAACTTTTAAAAGTCCCTTCAGTCTACACCTTGTTTTTTTTAGCTTTATAATTTGTGGGTAAACCTTGTGTTTTAACAGGTTCTCTCTGACACCTCTCTCACGTGGGAAAGGGAGAGGCTGCCCCGTCACTGCCCGATGGGCTAGAAATCTAGTTCCTCACTAGATTGCAGTTACACTCGGGTCACGTGGGGCCCCTCCATTGTGTGGTAGCAATTCTGGTAAGTTCTCTGCGACAGTGCAGGGAGGTGGCCTCATTACCACTGGGCGATGAAGAAAGCCCTCATCTTCCTGCAGTACAACTCCAGCAAGAAAGGAGAGGGAAGTCTTTTTACCTGTGAGTTGGTGGTAGAAGCCCAAGTTCTCCATCTTCTCCATCTGTATCTCTTCTAGGGAGGGCTGGCTACCAGCAGGCAGTCATGAAAAACCCACTTATCTTATTGGCCTTCGCTGACACCAACCTGGCGGTGGTATTAGGGCACCATGTTGCCAGCTTCCTGAGGGTGGGCTATGTAGGATTCTCACTTGGTCTTTGGCTGTGTGGAGGTGGTGGGGCTATGCCAGGGGTGGAGGCAGCAGTTTGTAAAAGTTTCTGCCCCTTGGCTGGAGGCAGCAGCCCTTAGTTAGGGTATTCATTCGTTAAATTTTTCCCGAGCCCAGCCTAAGTGTAGTAGGCACAAAGAAATGTCAGGAACTCACCACTGTGTAGTTTCTTGAGTCTCGAGAGTCCTAAGTTTACCAGCCCGATTGTGCCATCTTCCTTCCTCAGTTTACCACCCTAAGTGTACCATCTTCTCTCCCAAAGACCAGGTTTGTAGTTAAAGTTAATGGGATCGAACATGTCGTCTATCTTTCTAGAGGCACTATTTCTCCGATGGTGTTTTAAAGCTCTGTGTGTGTGTGTGTGTGTGTGTGTGTGTGTGTGTGTGTAAAATTGAAAACAATCATAGTTCTCATTTTTATCTTATCAGTGTTAGGGGAGGAAAAAAGCACTTAGAGTATTTCATTTTTCTTGCCCCTGAAATAGGAATTTCTAATTTTTGTGATCTGTTTGCCTTCTTTTCTTTGGATACTCATAATTAAAATTTCCTGGGATCACTTGGAGTCCCTCTCTGTTGCCCTTTTATTTAGTGAAGCTTAGGCTTGATTGGTTCCCTGTGGCCAGAGAACATGTCCTAATGCAAGCACATTCTTCTCCCTTAGTAAGCCGCCCTACATGCAGGCCCACATGCCTCCGTATCTGCTTTTAACTGTTCCTCCTTCTTCCAGTCATTCCCAATGGTCTGTGAATCAAATCCAGATTTATTTAGAGTAGTGTTGGCCGTGGGCCTCAGTCCCTTGAAGAGAACATCTCTCTAGGTAGTGCGTAGTGAGAAAGAAGACCCTCCCTGAGACCGATTGACACAGTGGCTGCAACAAGGGACCACTTATAGGGACCATTGTGAGATGGCACAGGACTGGGCGGTGTTTCATTGTTGTCCTATGGTTGCTACGAGTTGGAACTCGCTGGACAGTACCCAACAACATCAACAGTGTTTGCAAGATAATATAGTAAGCACTGTATGAATAAAACGTATCTTCATCTAGTATGGGAAGCTGGATAACAGTAATCTGAACTAGGAGAATATGCGAATTCAGGTATAGCTTAAAAGTCACTGTATGAATACAGAAGAGAGCTCTAGTGATAGAGGGGAGTGCAGTGAGCTGCTAGCTACTAAGTCAGTGGTTCAGACCCACCAGCCACTCCTCTAAAAGAAAGATGAGGCTGTCTAATTCCATAAAGATTTAAATTAAAGTCCTGAGAACCTAAAGAGGCAGTTCTGCTCTGTTTTAGAGGGTTGCTATGAGTTGGAAGTGAGTTTATAAGAATACAAGAGGGAATGCTCAGAATCTTTCTGGCATTGTGCTTCCAGCTTTTCATTCCTGTCCTTGGAACTCATAACCCAATCTTGTCACTTCTGGACTCCATAATCCTTATCAGAAACTGCACTGGTTCAGCCAGTTTCTTGTCATTCCCATTTTAAGCTTCAGTTTCTTTCTTCGGTGCCTCTGCCCTGCTCCGCCTCTTGGTGGAGAACACAGAAACTCTCGTAGTAAAGAACAGTTTAGATGCGTGCTTTGAGTCAGACAGACCTCAGACTCTTTCTTGCTGTGCTGTGGGTTGCTGCCATGTCACAAGTCCATTTAGATTCATAGCGACACCACATACCACAGTAGAATTGCCCCTTTGCAGTTTTCTAGACAGCAGTGTGCACAGAGGTAGTTGAAGAGGTTTTTCACCCGCAGCCACTGGGTGAGTTCTAATTGGCAACCTTTCAGTCAGCAGCCAAGCACTTGACTGTTGTGCCATCAGAACTCTTTCAGGGTGTATTCAGGAAGGGTAGATAATGTATATGAATGTTCATGAAGCTACAGGAACTCAAGTAAAATTTTGGATTCCTTTTCATTGTTTCCTTAATTAAATAAGATTAAGATGACAAAAAGTAATTTTTTCTCATATTTCTCTCATTCACAATGCACAGCGTGTGTTGAGAACAGGAAAACCCAGGTGCTGGGACAACAAATTACTTCACGTGGCTCTTCTAGCCAAAGTCTCTAACTCCCACCAAATGACCTTCTCCTGCACGGGTCTGGTAAGAAGGTGGGGATGATACTGACAGGATTAAAACCTATGAGTCATTGCAAGAAGGATGTGGAGTACCATCCTGCTGTGTATAAAATAAGACTTTTGAGAAACACGTGGAGGGATCTCATCACCAGCGAGACCTAGGTGTGGAAGCCCTCTTCTAGACCCTCGGGGCCTGGTCCAGTGAACGTCCTGGTCCCAGATGACAGCTAGACCATCGGAGGAGCAGCAGCAGAAGCCAGAGCATGGAACAGTGACGACCTCCCACCTGCGGAGCACCTGAAGACGAGTGCTCTGTGCAGGAGGCTGGCTTGTGGAGCGAGGTTGCCTCCAGGCACCTGGTCCAGGAAGTTGGACTTGTCGCATGAGGCTTAAACTGTGAATGCCGTTTGGCTGAGGTTTATAGCGGAGTGGTATGCCATTTGGGCATTGATTAGCAGACTTGACAGAACTTTGTAACACGTCCTGATAAACAGCTCAACCCTGAGCATTGTCCACTGGCACTAACAGCTTGTTCCTGCCCTCCATAGATCCTTTCATTATGAATTTTGTCTACGAGTTCTGTCAAGCCATTACAATGGATGTTAGCATCTGAGAGAATATTAATGAAGGCAGCAGGTGCTGGCGGCGGATCATATGTCAGAGTAGAACTGCGCCATGCGGTTTCCATGGCAGGTTTTTCAGAAGTAGATTGCTAGGCCTTTTTTTGAGCCTCTGGGTAGACAGACTCAAACTAACAGCCATTTGGTTGGCAGCTGAGAGTATTAATCAATTGCATCACCCTTGGACTCCTTTTGAGAACATATTGACAGTGATTAATTTATTAAACATTTCATCACTTAGGATGTACTATGTAAATACCGGAGCCACAATTTATCGGACCATTCACACATGTTCAGAGGTAATTAAAATTCAGCTTGGCAAATTCAGTATCTGGAGACCCAGAAAAGGGTTTTCGGTGACTCCCACTGGGTGGTAGTGGACTGTGAGGGAGGGTTCCTGGGAAAAAGTGTTGCTATTGCTTATGAGTCTTTTTTTTTTTCAAAGCTCTACTGAGGTGTAATTGATGTGTGATAAAAATTCACCCAGCTATTAAACTGCTTCCTTGGTTTTTGGAGCTCATTTTCTCCCTTCTATAAAGTATGCAGGGCTTAAAAAAGCTTGTGGGAAAACCCCAGTTTCCACAAATGAGCTGAGGATCCCTCGTTGTAAGTGTTCTGTCCGCTGGGCTTACGTTCTCTCTGAACTTTGGAACCCTGTAATTTTCAAAATTGATGAATTCACTTAAAAGCATTCACAAGAATAGAAACACTGTTTGATTTCTATGGGGGGTGGGAAGGGAAAGGAGAGGAAGGAAGTAGAGGATCGTAGGTAAGTGTTAATTTAAGTGAAGCCAAACCAAACTGACTCGTCAGGTGAATTCCAGCTCATAGCAAGCCTGCTTAGCATCTTCAAGGCTGTCAATCATATGGGAGCAAATACTGTTATACACACACTCCTCTAATAGTGGTGATCTATGAGTAGATGTTTGGGCATACAGATGTGCATGCTGAACACGTGGGAAGTATCCCCATGGGGGTGGGAAATACATATATATGGGGGTGGGAAATACAAACAGTTGTCAGAATATATATATATATATTCTGACAACTATTTTTACAGGTATGTTTAACTTTGCTGCAATAAATCCACAAATGTGTTGGGGAGCATACCGGTGTAAAGTATTCAAACATCTTAGATGTAACCAATTAAATAAAAGTGTATAGATATTATACAATTTCTTATCAGAAAAGATTGTGCTGAGACTCAAGTGAGCAATTGAGACCGCGGGGCAGCACGACCAGAGCCGTGACTAGATCAGAAGAACTGGTGTCTTCAAGCTTCTCTGGCAGTGATTCTGAGTGCAGTTGACCGAAAGCTGCAGGGGAAAAAGCAAGTTGCTCAGAAAAACCTCTAAAGAAGCAAAAGGCTGGGGAAACTTCCAGAGTCCTATCGTCCTCTAAGCAGAGCAGCAGCAGCAGAGAAAATAATATGTTCCAGACTGGGAAAATGGGGTATGTCAGTGTTCAGGACTTCAAAGGGAAAATCATAATTGATATTAGATAATATTGGATAGATCAAGAAAGTGAAATGAAACCAGGAAGAAAAGTATTTCTTTACACCCTGAGCAATGGAGCCAGCTGAAGGAACAGATTTCTCATGTTGATAACGCAGGAAGAAAACTATGAAATCCAAGCCATATCCAACCTGTACTTTTCTTGTTGTTTTTACCTGTCTTTTTTTTTTAATCGTTTTATTAGGGTCTCATACAACTCCCATCACAATCCATACACACATCAATTGTGTAAAGCACATTTGTACATTCATTGCCCTCATCATTCCCAAAACATTTGCTCTCCACTTAAGCCCCCCGGCATCAGGTCCTCATTTGTTACCCTCCCTCCCCGCTCCCCCTTCCCTCATGAGCCCTTGATAATTTATAAATTATTATTTTGTCATATCTTGCCCTGTCCGACGTCTCCCTTCACCCACTTTTCTGTTGTCCGTCCCCCCAGGGAGGAGGTCACATATAGTTCCTTGTATTTACCTGTCTTTTTTACATTGGCTTTTATTTATTTTTTAACTGTTGTTTTCCCAAGTACATTTGAATTGTAAAATGAGCACTTTTTAAAGAAAATATGCATTATTAAAAATGTTCTGAGTGAATCTAATTGTCAACTTTATGAAGGAGGATTGCTTGTGCCCACCACCTACTATGAAAGAAAGTCAAATAATACAATCTCAACTGTGTGGGCTTTTTTGATCCAAAAGAGTTGGGACTGTCTAAAGTCACAGATTGTAAACCTTTGAATTTCAAAAGAATCTGTTGTATTAAACTTAGGAACTTCATTTGGAAAATCTGTAGTTCATCTATTCTCTTCCAACCAAATGCCTAGACTTGTTAGACTCTTCTACCCCAACAATAATCTCAACCCCCTCTCCCCTTTCCATTTTTTTTCTCTGACTTTTCATGTTCAATTTTTATTTTTTCAATATATCATGCTAGCTTGAGAATGTCAGTGAAACTGTCAATGCTATTTCAGTAAGGCACTTATAATTAAAATAAGATATGGGACCTACAATTGCTGACTCTAGTATATTAAATCTTAAGACATGTAGTTTGATAACCAGCATGGCTTGTATGAAAACTCTGAGCAAGCGTCTGCCTGTCTCGGTAGTGTTCTATGGAGGTGTTCTCTTGCTCTGCAGTCTGCTGAAGATCAGCACTTTGATGTCAGATCTACTTTTACTGGTTGTGTTAGTTCAGGGTGACTAGAGAAACAAATCCAGAGACATTCGTGTGTATGTAAGAGAGAGCTTTATAACAAAGAATAATTGTATATTAAGAAAACATCCCAGCCCAGTTCAGATCAAGTTCCTAAGTCAGATATTAGCCCATATGTCCGATACCAGTCTATAAATTCCCCTTCAGACTCATGCAACACATGCAATGATGCCAAATGCAGGAAGATGACAGGCCAGTGGGTGGGAAATCTTGTGGATCCAGTGGTGTTGTAAGCATCTCGGCGCTGGCGTGTGTCTCCATGTGGCTTCTCCAGCTCCAGGGCTCTTGCTCCATCAGCCTGTTTCCATGTGGCTTGTCAACAATGAATGTGTAGCAGAGAGGGAGTGTGCCCCACCTCCAGGGAGGAAAACAGGACTTCCCAGAATCCTTAGGAGAAGGCCATGCCCACACAGAGGCACCATTGGCTGTGACCTAATAATTGGCAGGCTAGATTCCACCCCTTCACTCAAGTTGACATGAGATTTTGTAACTGCCACATTGGTTAGACATGTTCACCATGGGATGATTTCTATAAAATGAGATATTGTTGATTTAGTGTAGGATTTAATAAACTTTGTAAAAGTTTAAAGAAATGAAAAGATGGTGCTGATTTATATTTCCATCATTCATGAATATTTACAAGTCCCTGTTTCCTCATGTCTGTACCAATATTGGATATTATATACCTATTTTACCGATTTGTTATTTGCCATCCTGGTACTAGAACAACGGTAACTTAATATTTTCATTTTAAAATTATGACTAACATTGAACTTTTTATGTATATATTACTAATTTTTCTATCAATTGCTTGTTCAGAGCTTTCCTTTAGGATTGTTATACATTTTCATGACTTTGTAAAAACTGTTTTAAAAAGAAATTAGCCTCTTTTCACATTTTCGTGCCTCTTGGCTTTGCTTATGGTCATATAAACTTTTTTATCATGAATTTTATCTTGAAGTCTTATATCTGTTCATTAGTTGTGTCCATTTTAGTGAAACTACTTTTTGTATATTGTAGAATGAGCGAGCTGAGGATTCAGTTTGAAATCACCAGCTGTTCTGTGGGAAAAAGACTGGCCTTTCCAGATGGGGCTGTCTACTCCCATGAAGAATGATTACCTTGAAAACTCACGCTCTCTAGGGATGCTTTGAGTCAACATTGACTATGGCAATGAGCTTTGTTTTTGAGTTGTACAAAATATACCATGAAGTTAAAATCTGATTGCACATGTCATACCTCATTGTCTCCAACTTTGTGAATCATTAAACTTCATTTTAATTGTAAATTTTTATTCCAAATTATAATGACTTTTATAGAGAGTTTCTGAGGCTAAAATTGTTTACCGGAGCAGATAGCCTCTTTCTCTCACAGAGCGGCTGGCAGTCTTGTGGTTAGCAGTCTAATGCGTAACCTGTGGGCCACCAGGCCTCCGTAGTTATATGTATCGTCTTTATCAGTTATTCTTCATGTAGCATAGTAGTTTGATGACAGCTACAGAAAGGTAGTAAGGGTTTATGATGTAGCAGTAAAAATGAGGCCCTCTTCAATGGTGAGTTCTTACGAAGAATTCAGGATTCTGCCGTTTCCCCGAAAATAAGACAGGGTCTTATATTAATTTTTGCTCCCAAAGATGCGCTAGGTCTTATTTTCAGGGGATGTCTTATTTTTCCATGAAGAAGAATACGGTACACATTTATTGTTTATTGCTTTATTAAAAGAGACCTCGCACTTCCTGTCTGCTTCGGCTGCGCTGTGGCTGCTATGGTCCAGAGTCCAGAGTCATGGTAGCTTTTTTGTTGGGGGGGGGGGCTTATTTTCGGGGGGATGCCTTATATTTCAGCGAGAGGCAAAACTGTAAGCAGGTCTTATTTTCGGAGGATGGCTTACTTTCGGGGAAACGGTAATATTTTAAGGTCTAATACCTGAAGATACTTGAAAATTTCAGACCTTTACACTTTTTGAGAACTGAAATATATGATGCATGCAAAGAAACATGAGATAATAGGATATAAAAATATTGTGGGAATATGGGAAGAAAGATATTTTTCTTGTAAAGATTAATTGCTGTGTTGTGTTTGTGATGTTTTGGCTGTTGGTGTTAAGGAGCCTGGTGGTGTAGTGGGGTTTTGGGCTGATAATTAACTTCAAGGTCAGCGGTTCAAAACCCCCAGCTGCTCCATGGGAGGAAGATAAATCTTTCTGCTCCCATAAAGATTTACAGTCTTTGAAATCAAATAGGGCAAGTCTACTCTGCCCTAGAGGGTTGTTTGCGGTAGAATGGACTGTGACTCAAATGGCAGTGATTTGATTTTGGCTTTGTTTAGTTGTTGCTGTTAGATGATTTTTGATGACATTTTTCTTTCTTGTAGGTGTAATGGATAGGTAACAGAGAAGACTTCACCTTTTTTCAGGGAGTCAAAATGACCGAGTGCTTCCTGCCCCCTACCAGCAGCCCCAATGAACATCGAAGGGGGGAACATGGCAGTGGTCTTACTCGAACCCCCAGCTCTGAAGAGATCAGCCCCACCAAATTTCCTGGATTATACAGGACTGGTGAGCCCTCACCTCCCCACGACAACCTTCATGAACCACCTGATATTGTGTCTGATGATGAGAAAGATCATGGAAAGAAAAAAGGAAAATTTAAGAAAAAGGAAAAAAGGAGTAAGTATATATTTCTCTATATTTTAGATATATTTAAAATAATTTCTAATCTAATCACATGTACCTATTATCTTCTGAAAATATATTTAGCTGGAGTATTTATTTTCGAGGGTCCCAATATTTTATCTTACTGCATTTTATGACATTAGTGTCACAAATTAAAATATTAAAGTTGAAGTAGTAGTAAGAGTTTTCGAGTAGAAATTTCTTAGTCAAGTAAAATAATGCATAAAAGGTAGATGTTAGAATGTTACTCATAATCTTTGCCCTTAGGTAATCTTGTTTTCTTGAGTGGATTGTACATGTCTTTTAGGAACTGTTGGTGCTCATAGGGGTCCATGTCTTAGAACATCGGAGTCAATTCATTAAGTTCAAATTAGGTCCAAAATACCATTTTCTGTATCATCTGAATTAATTACGGATGAAACTTTAGGCCTGTTTCATCTTGGAGCAAAATTCCTCTTTATCAGTCAACCTCTGAAATCCACAATAGAAATTGTTGACTGCCAAAGGACAGTGGTAAACATACACAAAGTAAGCATTTCTAATGTGCTTGGGGAGAAACTGGAGGAAAAGAAGGAAGAAGTCCAAAACGCGTCAGGACAACTTACACTAGCTTGGACATAATACTCTGTCCTCTGAGATCCTCTAGCCCTGCCCATCAGACTCTGGGTGTTGGCGGTGCTTTATGGAGTCTGGTAGATGTTTCTCCACCCTGGTCTTCAGCTCTCTTTCTAGCCCCACTGAGGCAGTAACTCTGCTCTCAGTTTGGGATAGCCCCATTTTCCTAGTCAAGCTCAGTCACAATCCGACCGATCCCCTTGGCCAGCCCTGTTCTTCAGGCAGTCCCACCTCCTCACCTTTGGGTGATAGGCCCACCCCACTGGCAGACCCTAACAGCCAGTGCTACACAGTGGACCAGAACTGATGAAGATCCAACAACTGTTACTAATCCTGAGTCCACCGATGGCAGCCACTGTGTCCTTCATCTTGACGCACTGCCCTTCCCCTTTACCAAACATGATGTCCTCCAAAGTATGTCAGATGATGTCTTGCTATCCTTGCTCTGAGGAGCACTCTGGCCTTACTTCTTCCAATACAGACCAAGTTTTCCTTCTAGCAGCCCATGTACTTGTCAGTATTCTTCTCCAGCACCACAATTCAAATGCATGGATTGTTCTACAGTCTTCCTTATTCAGTGTCCAACTTGCACATCATAGGATGCAATGGAGAATACCATGCCTTGGGTCAGGCACACTTTCCACCTCAGAGTAACATCCTTGCTCTTACTCTATAGAGTCTTGTGCAGCAGATTTACCTAATACATCTTTTGATCTCTTGACTGCTGCTTCCATGAGAATTGATTGTGGTTTTTGTTACATTGAGTTGTAATCCGTACCAAAGAATACAATCCTTGATCTTTATCAGAAAGTGCTTCAGTTCCTCCCACTTTCAGTAAGCAAGGTTGTGTCATTTGCATCCTACAGCTGGTTAATAAGCCTTCCCCAGCCTTGATGCCACACTTTTCTTCATATCAAGCTTCTCTAATGATTTATTTGCTAAGCTTACAAATTGATCAAGTATGGTGAGAGGATACAACCTTGGTGCCAGAAACCATGCAGTATTCCCTCAGTCTGTTCTCATAACTGCCCCTTGATCAATGTGTGAGTTCCAAATGAGTACAGTGAAGTGTTCTGGACTTCCCGTTCCTCTCAAGATTATCCATAGTTTGTTATGGTCCATACTATGCCTTTGCTCAGCCAATGAAACACAAGGAAGCATCTTTCTGATATTCCCTGCTCGGAGCCAAGAACATCTGATGACATCAAACAATGATATCCCCTTTTCCATGTTCTCCTCAGAATCCGGCCAGAACTTCTGGCAGTTCCCTGTTGACACACTACGTCAACCGTTGTTGGATGTTCTTAAGAAACATCTTACTTGTGTATGATATCAATGGCATACTTCTGTAGTTTGAGCATTCTGTTGGATCACGTTTCTTTGCAATGGGCACCAATATGGATCTCTTCCTGTCATTTGACCAAGTAGCTGTCTTCCAAATTTCCTGGCATAGACGAGTGAGTTTTTCCGGTGCTGCTTCAGCAGCTAGTGACAGGAATGTGAAGTGTGATCAGGGAGCAGCCAGAGCATCGGTGATGGGGATCACTTCAAGTTCAGGCTTTAAATATGAAAAAACCCTAAGTTAATTGAAGGTACCATATATACTCGAGTATAAGCCAGCCCCGAATGTCAGCCACGCACCTAATTTTACCACAAAAATTGCATTAAAAATGTGCTGAAAAACCCAGCTTATCCACGAGTGTATACGGTAATTTATCAGAGGACACTGTTTACCTTACGAAGGGATGCTGTGTTTTATAGAAGGACCTTGGTTTAGACCCCTTTCTGTGTACTGCTACTACTTGGTTTGTCAAAAGTCCTTTACGTACACGTGTAAAACAAAACCAACCATCACCACCTACTGTTGCAAGTCTGCCTGCACATTGCCCTCCTGTGATGTGGAGTTGTTCACTGCCGCGTCTCATGCTAGGGATGAAGTAGCCATTTCGTTACCAGGAGGGCCTCGGAGTGATTGGGCGTGAAGTGAAAGCGGGGTGGTCGTCCCAGATGGCTCTGTTTTGGGAGGCATGTGGCAGTGTGATGAGGCAGACATGAAATGTGCCCCCTCTGTTTCTTTGGCAGCTGAAGGCTATGCCGCCTTTCAGGAAGACAGCTCCGGGGATGAAGCTGAGAGTCCTTCCAAAATGAAGAGGTCCAAGGGGATTCATGTTTTCAAGAAGCCGAGCTTCTCTAAGAAGAAAGAGAAGGACTTTAAAATGAAGGAGAAGCCCAAAGAAGAGAAGCCGCACAAGGAGAAGAAGTCAAAAGACCTGACAGCAGCCGATGTCGTGAAACAGTGGAAGGAAAAGAAGAAGAAGAAAAAGACGATTCCAGAGCCAGAGGTGCCTCAAGTTGATCTTCCAAACCTCAGACCCATTTTTGGAATTCCTTTGGCTGACGCCGCAGAGAGGACCATGATGTACGATGGCATTTGCCTGCCTGCAGTTTTCCGAGAATGTTTAGATTATGTGGAAAAGTACGGCATGAAGTGCGAAGGCATCTACAGAGTTTCAGGTATTGGGTTTTGAAAGTTAACTTCTCTCTGATTTTTCTAAGGACAGGAAAATACTAACTTGTGAGGAAAATTGTAGATCTTAATAACCTTATCCGTTTTTCCACCTGGAACAAAAGCACCTCCCTCTCCCCTTTAGCGTGCGTTGGCCGTTTGCTTTTTAAACAGTTTCCTTCCTTGCATGAAGACATTGTGAGTTGTTTACAGCTTGTGGCATCGGAAGCTGAGACGTGGTAAAACAGGGATAGTCATGTTGCTTCTTGGCCACTCTGTGGGCTTTCTTTTCCGTCTCCGCAGAGGTTCCTGTCGTGAGGGACATCAGAGAATAGCTACAGAGAAGGGTATCCTTATTCTTCAGAAGCTTCTTGGCCCAGAAACACACTTGCTAATACAATTATAATTCTGAGCTCAGCTAAGGGCGATGAGATGTTATTTACTAAATGTTTTGGCTTCAAATGGGAATGTTTTTGTCAATCATGCTGCTATTATGTGCATCGATGCAATTAATTTTCCATTTTCTTACTTGGCAAAAATATGTTCTATATTGGCTACGTAAAATGTAATATTTACAAGTGAAAAGACTTTATTTCTTGTGAAGCAGTATGACTCTTGTACTGACATAGGATGAAAGTTCTGACCTGTACAACACCTATGTTCAAAATCATTAAAGTCCCATGATGTTTAGAAATTTAATTGGTTGAGACATATTTCTAGAAGGTAGTTTTGATACTTAAGTTTTGTTAAGAAAGAGCAGACTTTTTGGTAGCTGGAAAACTTTTACAAAATCCAATAGACAAAATGTTTCGACTGCTATGTTTTCTAGAAAATAAATCAGGTATTGTATTTCATTTTGTAAGCCCTTTTAGCTCAGACCACACCCACTGCCGTCAAGTCGACCCTGACTCGGCATTCCTATGGGACAAAGTAGAACTAGGGTTTCTGTGAATCTCTGGAGCAGTCTGCATCCTTGTTCTTCCACGAGCCATCTGGTGAATTTGAAACACCAACCTTTTAGTCAGTGGTCCACATTTAGTCCACTGATCCAGCGTGGCTCTTTCTAACTCCTTAGTGGTACATAAAATGAAGCCTATTTAAATGAATTTGAAAATTAACTGTTAAGAATATGAATTGATTGTTTACAAAATTTAAACAATGATAAAACAAGTTGCTTGTCTTACTTGACCTTGATAGGTAAGGCATTTTATTTTAGGTAAAAGTTTCTCTGAAAAATTCCAGCAACTTTGTTTAAAGGATTCTTTCACCTTTGATCTATTTTTTATGTTAGCATTCTGTAAGAAATTCCAGGTTGCAACTCTTCGTCAGTGGCTTTGACTCCTCGGCACAAGCTCCTGCTTTGATCAGTTCAAAAATCATTTTGTCTTCTTGTGGCATGTGCCGCGTTCAACACGATATGCAGTACACAGGTGAAGACTGCCTTTTTCTGAAGACCACTACTAAAATATTGTTGCCATGAGAATCGGTTTTGAGCCTCTCTATTCTTGGTTCTCAGGCGAGGGACAACATTCAAACCGGATTCAGAGAAAAGGTTTGAACAGGATGAGTCTCTAAAGAGCTGCTGTGTCTCCGAGCAAGCACTAAAGGGCCTCCAGCTAATCAGAAAAAGAACTAGGTTTTTATTCTGCGATGGTGAATTTTCTATTGCTGGCTTGTTTCCTAGCAGGTCTACCTACTGCTACTGGATGATTTAGCATTCCTCCCTTTCCAGGTACATGTACCCCAACACGCCAGAGTCTGAATCCAAGAGTCAGTTCAGCCGTTGTGGGAGTAGTGTGAACATCCTGTTCCCACCCTGCCCATATTAGGTTTGCCACAAAGATGCACTGGAGGCCAGGCCAGAGAGAAAACGTTTATTCTGCGCTCCCGGGCGATTCACCAGTCTGAGAGTGGGGGCCAGTGAGGTCACACTGCCTGCGAGGGAGGGGGAGCAGAGAAAGGGATGGAAGCATCCTGAGCTCCCAGCGAGGTTCACCGGGTCCCCAGCTGGGGGCCTTCGAAGTCGCACTTATCTGTGGTGAAGAGCGAGTTTTTAAGGTGGTCAGGAGGGTAACCAGGGAGGGGGCCGGCTCCATCAGGGACATTCCGAGGTAGAGTGGTGTCTTGATCATTCTGCCTGATACCGAGGAGATGGCTCATTGTCCTGGAGCCCCTTTGAGGCTAGCGGTCTTGGTCTGGTAAGGGCAGGGCAGGCTGTTCCTAGTGTTCCCGACTGGTGCCTGACCCAAGAGCACACACCTTTTTACTATCTGTTAGGTTTCTCAGGTGGGAAATGGCTCGGTCCTTGGCTTCACACGAGAAGGAACTCACGCCAACGCCTGGTTTGTGATCCAAGTGGGTTTTTATACAGGATAGAAGTTTCAGGTTTTACAGTTACAGGACTGCACCCCCCCAACCTGAGGCCAGATTGAGAGAGACAGACAGAGTGCAGCACAGCCCAGCAGAAGGCAGAGGAGCAGTGGGGAAGAGAGGGAGGTGGTCTTCCAGGTTCCAGCCTTTTGGGGCCTGTGGCTGGGAGGTGTGGTCAAGGGTACTGATTGACCCTATTAGCTGAATTGAGCCCACCCAGTTCAAGGACCTGAGTTGGGCGCATGCCCTTAAGGCTTTATGGGCTTCCAACCTCCTGAAGGGGGCCCTAGGCATGGAGAGGGACAACCCCTATCTTGCTACCTAGGAGCAGCTTCTCTTTCATTGATTAATGTTCCCTTCACCTTCCTTTGTGCTTGGGGAGGACTGGGGGAAGTATGATTCCACCTCCACCTCTCTTTGTGTAGAATTCCTTCCTTTGTCAAGCTCTTACTCTTTCGTTGCCACCTTTTCCCCCCATTGCCCAGTTTTGTCTAGCTAACAGTACTGCTTTGCCGTGAGATTTTGCTCAATCCTTATTCTTAAATAAATTCCAATTAATATGAAAGGTAATTTAAAAGGTTGTGCGATTTGTTGAATGACAGATTCTAGAGTCAAGTTTAGAAATTCTAATAGATTTCATTGAGGAATAAACCAAATTGCTGCAGCAAGAAAGCCTGACACTCCAGAGGAGGTACCAAGAACTTAACTTCCTTTTCATAAGGTCCTCTGGAGAAGCTAGTTGGGAGAAGGTGTAATGGACATTTGTCATATAAACAGAGGCCAGTCCTTTCGAAGAAGATTGGGTAGGGGAGGAAGTGCGTGATTGGGCTACACGTCCTGTTTTTGCCCATTTGTAACGGGTACAACGAGTCTTAGCTTTAGTCCGAGCAAGTTTCAAGAGAATATGAATTTCTACATTGGTTATGGTTTTTTCTGGTGGACACATTTTACTCTGTCTACTGTCAAATACCAAACTGGAGTTTCTATTAAAATTAAAGAATTGCATGGAAGGAACACTACCATGTATATCAAGGCAGCACTTCATGAGGATTCACAAAAGTATTCTGGCAAGAGGGAATGTTCAGAGTTTTAAGTATGGAAAATCTGGGAACATAAAAGGCAAAAAACCTAATTGGTTGGCATTTACAAAATTGTTTTTTAACAGACAAAAAATTGCAAGATCCTGTAACCATTCTTATGTTAATCACTCTGTATTACAGTCTTGGTGACTGTGGATATTGGGGGGTGGGGGGGGCTAGTCTGAGTGACTGTCGTTTCTAGGAACATTCTGTGAGAAGAAAGGTGAAGAGAGGGGCCCCCTGGCCTCCTGGGGTATGCTCCCTACACTTTTGAAAGGATCGGAATAAGCAGCAAACCGAGTCCAGTCTGCAACTTTGGGAGAAGCTTCTCCTTCCTTCCTTGTGTTACCCCAATCAAATGCAAACCCTACTGCCACTAGTCCATTCCAGCCCGCAGCTAGGGCCTGTGTGACCGAGTATTTGCAGGTAGTGGTCCAGTGCCTGACCCTCAGCAGCAGCAGCACTTGTTGCTGTGTGCTCGGCGTTCCTTCACACTGCCTTGATCGATAGATAGATATGTGCTCGGCGTTCCTTCACACTGCCTTGATCGATAGATATGTGCTCGGCGTTCCTTCACACTGCCTTGATCGATAG